>NC_067169.1:66178474-66360974 GCF_903995435.1 Acomys russatus
CCCACTATTTTCTCACACAAAATAAAGAGCAGACTGTCGCTTTGTTCTCTTGACAGTGTCTCCTGCTTTACAGAAGCTTCTTAGCCTCATGAGGTCCCATTTATTAATGATTGACATTAAGGCCTTGGCCATTGGTGTTCCGTTCAGGAAGTTGTCTCCTGTGCCAATATGTTCCAGGCTCTTTCTCATTTTTCCTCTAAGTGGCTTAGTGTCTCTGGTTTTATGTTGAGGTCTTTAATCCACTTGGATTTGAGTTTTGTGCAAGGTGACAAATATGGGTCCAGTTTCATTTTTTTACACGTAGACCTCCAGTTAGACAAGCACCATTTGTTGAAGATGCTATCCTGTTTCCATTGAATGATTTGGCTTCTTTGTCAAAAAGCAAGTGACCATATGTGTGTGGATTCATATCTGGGTCTTCGATTCGATTCCACTGATCAACCAGCCTGTTGCTGTGCCAGTACCATGCTGTTTTAATAACTATTGCTTTATAGTACAGTTTGAGGTCAGGTATGGAGATTCCTCCGGAGCACCTTTTATTGTACAGGTTTGTTTTAGCTATTCTGGGTTTTTTGTTTTTCCATATGAAGTTCAGAATTGAACTTTCAATGTCTTTAAACTTATATCTGCATACTAGCCCAAGGGGCATGTCCCACGGAAGCCTTCACTTACCAGGAAACTGGTACAGAGGGGAGGACATCCTACTAGAACTCTAAATGAGAGACGCTTTGGAGAATAGCAAAATAAAAGGATCCAGAAGGTCCTAGAAACCTACAAGTAGAACATTATGATAGGCAGATTTGGGCCCAGGGGTCCAGCTCAAACTAAGGCACCAGCCAAGGACAATACAGGCGGTAAACTTTAAACCCCTAACCAGATCTAGCCAATGGTCAGAATATTCTCCACAGTTGAGTGGAGAGTGTGATATGACTTTCTCATGTACTCTGGTGCCTCACATTTGACCATGCCCCCTGGAGGGGGAGACCTGGTGGCACTCAGAGGAAGGACAGCAGGTTACCAAGAAGAGAGTTGATACCCTATGAGAATATACAGGGGGAGGTATTCCCCCTCAGGAACAGTCATAGGGGAGGGGAATAATGGGAAAATGGGAGGGAGGGAAGAATGGGAGGATATAAGGGATGGGATAACCATTGAGATGCAACAAGAATAAATTAATAAAAAAAAGTGTATGTAAAAAAAATTAAAAAATAAAGAGCAGACATACACATCATAATACTTGTATCAGTATATCAAAAGCATATATATCATAAACACAATAGAAATGAAATTGCATAAAACAAAATTTATACTTGAAACTATTCAGGAAAATTTCTAATACATAAAGCAAAAGAGAAGAAACATTTGAGAGTTATCACTGATGCTTGCCTTTGTTTGATTCCTCTTTTTAATCACCAAGAAGAAAACATGAACATTTCAAGTGTTTTGTGATTTTGGGGGACCATGGAACCATTTCTGGGATAAAAAAAATATCGTGCCACATTTCTGGATTGAAACACTGAGATGATATTTTTAGCAATTAATACGTGTCTTTAAGGAGAAAAATAAAAACCAAATATGACAATATATGTCAATATACATTTTTATGTGGTAGTAAAAATCATAAATACCTGCAGTCAACAATAACATTCTGCTTCTTGTCCACACTGAATGTTTCACAATGGTAGAAAGGGACATTGCTTCACTCAGAAATTCAGGATAAAGAAAGTGCTACAAGTTGTATTGTTAATACTTGGAGTCAACCTAAGCCAATAAGAGAAACAAAAGTAGCACAAATAGCAAAAAATGCAGTTGAAGTGACATAAGCTTAATTGAAAAACATTGTAATACATTTAATATTATCTCAAACATAAACTTTTCCTGGACCATGACTCACAATCTCCAACTATTTATATGCAAATGTAATTTTTATATTCTTCATATTCATAAAAAAAGCTTTTGTCAAAAATCTTACAATGCTATTTGGGATTCATCAAGTGTTGGTGACTAACAATGAAGTGAATGTCAATTTAATGCCATACATTTTATTACATTTAGAAATAAAAAGTAGTCCTAACCAAACAACAAATTTATTTAAAATGAAAGTTCCAACTCAACTACAGGCATTCTAACATATTTATGGTGGAAACTACAGAATTACTTGTTAAATGTTGCTTTAGGAATCTTATTTTCTGAAGAAGTAATCGTGTGAATATATCAAGGTTTTTGTGCTCTGAATTCCACAACATTAAAATTATTTTTTACATAATGAACTGCTATTTTCACAATTATTTTATAAGGATTATTTAAGATTGCTCTCACTTAATCCACACTCAGAAAAAGATATAGTGAAGGGACTGAATAAATCAGTTTTATGTTGTTGTCTTCAACTTTTTCACCCATACATGCTCACAACAAATTTAAATGATACCGATTTTCAGAGAAAGTATTTGCAATTTTTTATATGTTTTAATCATGTTTTCTGATTTTTTCTGAAGCATATGTGTCAGTACAGTAAAGATGATGAAGATCAGACAGAGAATTTGCCCAAGATTTAAAGAATGTATTCAACATTTTTCTAGAGATTACAGAATATTAGATCTGTGATATGATATGCCAAGAGGATAGACAGATAAAGTGAAACATTATTCAGACAGAAACTTATATTCCAATTAAACCTAAAAATATTTAAAGATATTTTAGGTTGGTTTAGTTATTTTGAAGATTAATTCATTCTTTGTGGACATAATTCTGTCATGATGTAATATCAGTAACTATATGCGTAAAATAATATTTTCCTTACTTCAAGTAAGTAAGAAAGCAGCTCAGTCTGTAGATTGCTTGTTGCATAAGCACTAAGAACTGATTTATGATCCATGACATCTACTTAAAAAACAAAACAAATGTGAGTGTGATGTATCATGTCTATAATCTCACCATTAGAAACAAGGAACCCTGGGTCTAATCAGTGAAAATCAAGTTCATTAAGAGACACAATCTCAAAAAAATAACTAGAGAAAGCAATTGAAGAAAGCATGCTATGTAGATTTTTCTGCACATACACATGCATGTACATCTACACACACATGCAAATATGTACTAACGTTTACGTAGGCATAGAACACACATATATACACACAACAAGTTCTTTCAGAAAAAAATGTATTAGCTTTTGGTACATTCTGTTTTTATAACATTAAATTTTAATAGACTACTTGTGAAAAAAATAAAAGTGGAAAGTAAATGAAGAAAATGAGCAGGATAAATAGAGAAATGACAAAATATTTTAAAAGCACAAAAGTTTATTTACTTATTAATTTATTTATTTATTGGTTTATTTGAGATATGTTTTCTCTGTGTAGCCTAGGGTATTCTGGACTCGCTTTGTAGACCAGGATGGCCTTAAGCTCACAATGATCTGCCTGCCTCTGCCTCCCAAGTGCTAGGATTAAAGGCATGAACCACCACACCTGCCTGACAAAGTTTTAATTTCTTTTTGCTTTCCCTATTGCTGTTGCCATTCAACTTGCTTTCTGTGTTTATACAATTGGGAAGATATGGATTAGGAATGCGATTTTAAAATAAGGAAAATTAAATCATTTAAACATGAATGGCATGCTTATTTCCTATTTGCTCATTCTCATTAAGAGATTCATAATAGCTGTAAGATCGCTGTTAAAATACTACACTGGAAAAGAACTAATAAAACATTAAATAATGAAATATGACACTAAATTAAGCATTATGCATATTTGACACACCTGATAAATGCTCAAATAATTGCTTCAAGATTTTCATCAAGAAACTAAAATTATAATAATTAAATTTCAAATTCTTCAGTCAATCATCTATAGAAATTTTGGTATTCTGTTTAATTAGATTCATTTGTGGCTGTCATTCATTAGTCTACTAATCTTTGGTGAATATTTTGCTAGGTATTTGTTGATTAATACACAATACTCATATATTATATGTTAATTTCCATTCATAAGAAGTTAATAATGAATCTCTAACAATTTATGATATCTCTGATTTATAATGTTTTTAATTTCCACTACAATATAAAAAAATGTGGGGTATTGATTTTTTACAGACAAAACTTTGTGTCATACTGACTAATATTTTTAACATTTTTATTTCTCTAGGGGTAAATCAATATGATTTTAATAACATAAAATGCACCAGTAAAATAAGATACTTCAGATGACATATTTTTATTTGGCACATTGTCATTATTTTATTTATCAACACGTAACACATTCTATTGTCCTTTACCATTCTGTGAAACAAGGAACTAATAGAGGAACTAGAAAGGACACATTTTTCTTTCATTCAGAAATATACATTTTTCTTTTTTTGTTTGTTTTTTAAATGTTAGTTTTGTTTTTATTTTAAATGTATTTATTTAATATCCTGATTGTAGGTCCCTATATTGCCTATCTCCAGACCCTTCCTCTCTCATCCTACTCCTCTCTCCTCTAGTCCTCAAAAAGAGGGAGCCATCCTCCTGTATTATCTGACCTAAGCCTATCAAGTCTCATCTGGTCTGACTGTATCCTCTTCCTCTGTGGCCTGGCAAGCCTACACTGCCTGGGGAAGTGATCAACATCTCCGCACTGGAGTACATGTCAGAAGTAGCCCCTACCCCCTCCCTATATTATGGGACCCACAAGGAAACTGTGCTGCATATCTGGGAAGAGAGTCTAAGTTCTACCCTTCGTAGTCCTTGATTGGTTCATCAGTCTCTGCAGCTCCACCCCATCACATCCTTGGGCCCAGATTTGTTGGCACCATTGGACTCCTTGTGGCGTTCCTGTCCCTTCCAGTTCCTTCTATCCCCCAAATCTTCCATAAGACTCCCTGTGCTGCACCCCAAAATTTGGCTGTGAGTCTCAGCATCTGCTTCAATCTCACTCTGGGTGGATACTTCCTGAACTATGTCTGAGCAGTTACCTTTCCTTTAAAAAAAATATGTAATACCCATTAACAAATTATATATAATACCCATTAACAAATTATATGTAATACCCATTAACAAATTATATGAGCTAATGAAAGAATTTTGTACTATAAATCTTTGAATGGGAGATTTCTACATCATTAAATTAAAAACATCATCACGTTGCTGTCATTCACATTAATACTATCTTCTCTATTGACTATGTGCTGAGTAGTAAGCTGCCTACAAATGCTTTGTTTTGAATTTGAAGGAACCACATCATGAATCTTAATAATTCCTAATGATATTTGTCAAAATATTTGACTTAAAACTTATCTAAAAAATTCTTCCTGCTCATGTTGGCATTTGGGATGCATTTCACTGCTAGTAACTGAAAAATATGGTGAGATGGGGGAAAAGCCTTCACTTTTCGATTGTTTAATGTGAATATATTTTTACAACTGTGGCCAAAATTTTAAATGTGTATATGACTGTATGCATGCATGTATGTATGTATACATATGTGTCTGTGTATGTGTGTGCATTGTCTGTATAAGCACTAACTGCATGGTAGAATAGAAGATGAAAAAATATTTTGAATAAAATCATAGAAAAATTTCCAAATATAAAAAAGAGATAGATGACTATAAATATACAAGAAGCGTACAGAATACCAAATGGATTGGACCAGAAAAGAAAATCTTCCTGTTACTTCATAATACAAAAACTAAAGGTACAGAACAAAGACACAATATTAAAAGTTGCAAGGGAAATGGGCCAAAAACTTATAAAGGCAGATCTATCAGTATTATAACTGACTTATCAACAGAAACTCTAAAACCTAGAAGCCGCTAAGAGACCACAAATGAGAACATAGACTACTATACTCAGTAAAACTGTCAATCACCATTGATGAAGAAAAGAAGAAATTTCAAGAGAAAACAGAATTTAAGCAATATCCACAAATCCACTTCAACATAAAATACTAGAAGGAAAACACCAATGCAAGGTGGTTAACTGCATTCAAGAAAGCACAGGAAATAAAAAGCTCCATACCAGCAAAAACAACACATGAAAAGCCTCATCCTCCATCACGATTAAGTAGTCTTCATCCCATGGATTGTTTAACATATGAAAATCCATCAAAGATATCCACCATATAAACAATTTTAAAACAAAGAAAAAACACTCATAACTATCTCATTAGATGCTGAAAAAGAATTTGATAAAATCCAACATCCCTTTGTGCTAAAAGGCTTGGGGAAACCAGAAGTACAAGGTACATGTCTAACCACAATAAATGAAATATGCCCCAAGCCTGTACCCAACACCAAAAGAAATGGAGAAAAATTTAAAGCAATTCCGCTAAAATCAGGGACAAAACAAGGCTGCCCATTCTCTCCATTTCTACTTAATATAGTACTCAAGTTCAATTTAAAGCCATAATGCAACTAATGGAAATCAAGGAGATAGAAATTGGAAAGGAAGAAGTCAAGTTATAACTTTCATAGATGTCATGATATTAGACATAATGACCCCCATAATTCTACCAGAAAACTACTAGTTGATAAACACCTTCAGTAAAGTGCCTGGATAGAAAAATTAACTTTAAAAAGGTAGCCCTCCTTTATACAAGTGAAAATAGGATAAGAACAAAAACCCTGTATTACAAAAATTTCAAGTCTCTGAAGAAAAAAACTGAAAAGACATCATAAGATAGAAAATTCTACTATGCTAATGTATCTGTATGACTAACATAGTAATAATGGCTGTATTACCAAAAGCAAGCTACAAACTCAATTCAATTCCCATCAGAATTCAAATACAATTTTTACAGACCATGAAAGAACAATACTAAACTTTATATGAAAAATAAAAAGCACAGTATATCTGAAACAATCCTGTATATAAAAAGATTTATTTATTTTTCTAGAGGTATCACCATCCCTGATTTCAAGCTGTACTACAGAGCGATATTAATAAAAACCACATGGTATTGGCATAAATGCAGACAGGTTGTTCAATGGAATTGAATTGAAGACCAAGAAGTACACCCACACACTTATGGATACTGGATTTTTGACAAAGAAACCAAAATGATACAATGGAAACAAGAAAGAATGTTCAACAAATGATGCTGGCCTAATTGGTTGTTTGCATGTAGTAGAATGCAAATATATCCATATTTATCATCTTGAACAAAACTCAAGTCCAAGTAGATCAAAGACCTCAACATAAAACCAGATAAACCAAATCTAATAATGGAGAAAGTGGGGAATAGCATTAAACTCATTGATACAGGAGACCATTTTCTGAACAGAACGCTAATAGCCCAGTCCCTAAGATCAACAATAATTAAACAGGACATCATGAAACTGAAAAGGTTCTTGAAGGGAAGTGACACTGAAAGTATGACTAAACAGCAGCCTACAGGTAGAAAAAGATCTTCAGTAACCCTACATCTGAGAGAGGTCTAATGTCCAAAATATATAAAGAACAAACGAAGTTAATCACCAACAAACCAAATAACCGAATTTTAAAAAAGGGGTAAAAACCTAAAAAGAGAATTCTTCAAAGACGAATATCGGATGACAAAGAAGCACTTAAAGAAATGTTCAACACCCATAGTCATCAGGGAAATGCAAATCAAAATGACTTTGAGATTCTGTCTTACCTACATCAGAATGGCTAATATCAAAAACTGAAGTGACAACACATGTTAGTGAGGATGTGGAGAATGGGGAGAACTCCTTCATTGCTGGGAGTTCAACCTTGTACAAACACTTTGGAAATCAATTTGGTGCTTTCTCTAAAAATTAGGAACAGGGCTACCTCAAGACCCAGCTATTCCAGTCCTTGGCTTATACCCAAATGATGCTGTGCAACACAACAAAGACATTTGCTCAACTTGTGCATACCAACTTTATTTGTAATACCCAGAATCTGGAAACAAACTAGATGTCCCTCAGTCAAAGAAATGATAAAAAAAAAAAAAAAAAACTGTGGTGCATTTACACTATGGAATTCTACATAGCTATTAAAAACAAGGAAATTTTGAAATTTTTCAGGTAAATGGATGGAACTAGAAAGGATTATCCTGAGTGAGATAACCCAGACCCAGGAAGACACACATGGTATATTCTCACATATAAATGGATATTGGCCCAACATGAATGTCTTCTGAGAGTCTTCACTCAATGGGGATGATGACAGATGCTGGGACTTGCTATTTGCCTCCAGGTAAGAGTGATATGGAAGAATGGGGAGATAGAAGGACCCAGAGTATCCAGAAACTGCACAAGAAGATCTTCAAGGTTGGTGGATCTGGACCCAGGGTGGCCTGCACAAACTGTTGTACCATCTAGTAAAACTAGATGCCTAATTCAGATCTAGCCATTGGACAGTTCATTCTCCATGATTGTGGAGAGAGTGAGAACTCCCTCTGAAATGAACTCTGATACTCCCTATTTGACCACATCTCTTTGGTGGGAAGGCCTGGTGGCACTCACAGGAAGGGGAAGCAGGCTATCAGGATAGGACATGATAGTCTGTTATCATATGGTAGGGTAGAAGGTCCCTTTCTGCCACAGGACTAGAGGAGAAGAATAGGGTAAAAGAAGGAGGGCAGTGGGAAATGAAAAGACTGAAGTGAATTGATAATAATTGGGATGTAATATGAATTAAATTATATAAAAAAATAAAAATAAAAACACAAGAAGTTCAGCATCCTTAGTCATCAGGGAAATGCAAATCAAAGTCACTCTGAGATTTCATCTTACAGTAGTCAGGATGCCTATGATCAAAACTCAAGAGATAGAATGTACTGTAAATGATATGGAGCAAAGAGAACACCCCACCAAACACTTTGGAAATCAATCTGGAGGTTTAGCAGAAAATTAGGAAAAGGCTACCTCAAGATCCAGCTATACCACTCCTGGGCATATACTCCAAAGACTCTCTAAAATACCACATGGACACTTGCTTAACTATGTTCATAAAAGGTTTATTCGTAATACCAAGAAAGTGGAAATGATCAAGATGTTCCTCAACTGAAGACTGGGTAAAGAAAATGTGATATATTTACACAGTGGTATACTATTTAGCTATTTGGTGAAAAAAAGCATCATGCAACTTGCAAGCAAATGGATGGCACTAGAAAATATTATCCAGAATGAGGTAACTCAGACCCAGAAAGACACACATGGTATGTGCTCACTTATAAGTCAATATTAGCCATAAATTACATAATACCTATGATACAATCCACAGACTAAAGAAGCCAAAGAGGGCCTAAGGAAGGATGCTTGAATATCACTTAGTAGAGGAAATAAAATAGATACTTGAAGTAGATGGAGGGAGGGAACTGGGTGAGAGAGGGAATGGGGAGGGTAACTGTGGTAGAGATCAGTTGTAGAGAAATCTCAGGGGTTGAGGAACTGGAAAGAGAACTGAAATCATTGGGGATGGGGCTTCTCTGGGACACAGGAGGCTCCTAGGATTCTGTGGGATTTACCATACTTGAGACTCTTAGATACAGGGTTTAAGGAGCCTGAACATGCTACCTCCTTGGCTTCATGGTATTTCCAGAAGAGTGAGGAGACACCAGCCCACCCATAAAATCTTCAACCAAAAAAATTTTCTTACTTACAATATGGGCAGAGATAAACTTGGAAAGGCCAACCAATGATTGTCCCAACTTAAGAATCACCTCTTGAGAGATGGCCACCCTTTGACACTATTAATCATACTCTGCTATGCTTGCAGACAGCGCTATAGCATAAATGTCTTCTGAGAGGCTTCATCCAACACATGATAGAAACAGATTCAGAGACCCTCAGTCAAACAGTAGGCCAAGCTTGCAGAGTTTTGTGGAATAGTGGGAGGAAGGATTGATGGCACTAGAGGGGTCATGGACACAACAAGAAGATTTACAGAATAAAGTAACCTAGGCTTAATGGGGCACAAAGACATTGTACTAACAACCAGGGAACAAGTTTGGGCTGGACCTAGACTCTGTATACATATGTAGGAGATGTATAGTGTGGTCAACATATAGGTCTTCTAAAAATTGGAGTCGTGGCTATCTCTGGCTCCTTTGCTTGCCTCTGGATCTCTTTACCATAGCTGGGCTGCAAATTAAGTGTCAGTAGGAAATGAGGCAATTAATCCTACTATGACTTAGGTAGGATCTGGGGTTAATTTGTACCGATTGCAGGCCTCTCCTTCTCTGAGAAGGAAAGGGGGCATGGGAGGTGATATGCATGAAGGTGACACTAAGAGGAAAGGAAGTATGGGACTGGGATCAGGCTGTAAATTAATTAAATTTAATAAAGAAAAAGAAAAACACGACAAACAAACAAACAAAAAAAGACTGTAGGAACTGTCACTCGACCGATATTTCATAAAGACGTTCAAGGTAAATTATAGTAATGAAATGCATAATGAAGTATGTAGAACTATGTACGTATTATACATTTAATATTTAGTCATTAATCAATATAATTCTTTTAATAACATTATGACTACAAGAAATAAACATTTTCAAAAATGAAGGAACTAAATTTACCAGAATTAAAACTTGAGTTAATGGAAGAGATGCTATTTGAATGAAGGTAACAGGGGAAGAGCACGAAAGTCTATTGTTAAAAATTGTTTAATTGTGCAGTTAGTACATAATAATTGTGTGAGAGATCTTTTGATGCATATATACACCAAAGAATGGTTGCAAGTAGCTATTTAGAGAGTGTATCATCTCAACTCTGGTTTTGAGTTTTTTAAGATAACAATACAACTTCATTGATTGCAATCATCACATTGAACACATAGATCCGTTAAATTAACTTCAACTATCCAACCATAATAATATATCCTTTGAATAGCATCTTTATAATCCTTCACCACCTCAGATAATGATGACCCATCTGTTAAGCATTGCAGAAATTGTTCGTAAATACCCTACCCAAGCATAGTAGCTGGTATCTTGTCTAGAATAGCATTTGTAATTTTGAAACTTTTTGAGACAAGGAAGAAAATGCATAATGAGTACACATATTATACCCTATTTCTGTTCAGTATATAAAACTGTTCTTTTCCACTGTGTTACTCTGCTCATTTGCTACCTTAGGTGTATCTGATATCATTTTACTAACAGTAGAAAGCAAAAAAAAAAAAAAAAAAAAAAAAAAAAAAAAAAATTGTACCACAATAGTATAGAGAAAATAGTATAGAGAAAATAGTATAGAGAAAATTGAGCAATTTTCTTGTTATGACTAAATGTCCAATGAGAGCATGGCAAGATTTTCAGTGACATGTTGCTTTTGTTACAAAAAGGAAACTTTAAAGTTTTATCTAAAAGATGTAGAAGTTGAAAATTTATTTTGTTATCTTCACAAATTATATTATTTTACATCCTGAAGTTACTGTAGATCATATATCCAAAATGGAAACAGTCTTGAATACATTCAGGATTGCAAATAAGAGCAGGTAAATTTTTTCGTGCTTCCTAATACACTTGTATTATCAGAAATCAAAAATCAAACATCAGTGTTTTCTATCTGTAGGATGCTATATAGAAATTTCAGACGTGATAGTTAACCCAAAGCAGTATCATTTCTTCTTAAAATATTTTATGATTCTCAATTTTATGTATGGTGGCATTGGCAAACAATCTAAAGATGGTTACATTCAAATTTATTCTGATAGCTTTTAAATATTAGTGCATGATTTTAAAAGTCGCCAGTAGTAATACGTGTTTGAAAGTTTCATATTTCACATAGATAATGTATTACAAGCCATACTGAATGAATGTTCTTGTTCTTCTATTAAGAAAGAAAATCTATGTAGCTATTGGCAGTGCTTTTAAAGGGAATCTAGATTCTTCTATATTTCTTCTAATGTATGTAAGATAACTTTACCTTTTTAGAATTTTCTTTATTGTATTTTAAATTATCTTACTTAAGCTATTGGACCCCAATACTAGATTCAAATGTAGTCCACTGGATATTAAAAACATGTGTTTCACCCTTTACTACCTTATAGCTACCAATAAAATCTTCCTTAACAAAATGTTACCTCCTCTAGTACAATTACATATGGAACCCAAGGGAATTTTTTTTTAAAACATGCAGCCCTCCAAGGAGAATTGCTATTCATTAAATTCATTAAATGAACTTTTTTTCTCTGCATAAAACTACAATCTTCAAAACATAAATTTATTATAATTAAATAAAATTAAGGCCATTTATTTAAGTCACATTTATACATGATCCTGAATTAAAATCAGGATTATTAAAAAGCAGGTTTTAACTTCTAACTTAGTTCTGACACCACTCCTCTCTTTACATTCATTCTTTTTCTTTCTTTCTTTCTTTTTTTATTATAAGCCCCATTATTTGTTTATTTTTTAAAATTTTTTATTAATTTATTCTTGTTACATCTCAATGTTTATCCCATCCCTTGTATCCTCCCATTCTTCCATCCCTCCCATTTTCCCATTATTCCCCTCCCCTATGACTGTTCCTGAGGGGGATTTTCTCCCCCTATATATGCTCATAGAGTATCAAGTCTCTTCTTGGTAACCTGCTATTTGTCCTCTGAGTGCCACCATGTCTCCCCCTCCAGGGGACATGGTCAAATATGAGGCACCAGAGTTCGTGTGAAAGTCATACCCCACTCTCCACTTAACTGAGGAGAATGCTCGGCCCATTGGCTAGATCTGGGTAGGGGTTTAAGTTTACCGCCTGTATTGTCCTTGGCTGGTGCCTTAGTTTGAGTGGGACTCTTGGGCCCAAATCTGCCTATCATAATGTTCTACTTGTAGGTTTCTAGGACCCACTGGGTCCTTCTACTTTGCTATTCTCCCATGCTTCTCTCATCTAGAGTCCCAATAGGATGTCCTCACCTCTGTCCCAGTTTCCTGGTAAGTGAAGGCTTTCATGGGACATGCCCCTTGGGCTAGTATGCAGATGTAAGTGAGTATATAGCATTTGAGTCTTTCTGCTTCTGGGTTAACTCACTCATTATGATCATTTCTAGCTCAATCCATTTGTTCACAAATTTATGGAATTCCATGTTTTTAATAGCTGAGTAGTATTCCATAATGTATATGTACCACAGTTTCTTTATCCATTCTTCTTCTGAGGGACACTTAGGCTGTTTCCATGTTCTGGCTATTATGAATAAGGCTGCTATGAACATGGTTGAGCATATGTCCTTGTTGTGTGCTGGAGCATCTTCTGAGAATATTCCAAGGAGTGTAATAGCTGGGACTTGAGAAAGCCCTATTCCCATTTTTCTGAGTTAGCACCAGATAGATTTCAAAAGTGGCTCTACTAATTAGCATTCCCACCAGCAATGAGGGAATGTTCCTCTCTCCCCATATCCTCGCCAGCATGTTTTGTCACTTGAATATTTGATCTTAGCCATTCTGATGGGTGTAAAATGGAATCTCAGAGTTGTTTTGATTTGCATTTCCCTGATGACTAAGGAGGTTGAGCTTTTCTTTAAGTGTTCCTCAGCCATTTGATATTTCTCTGTTGAGAATTCTCTGTTTAGTTCCAAGCCCCATTTCTCAATTGGGTTATTTGGTTTGGTGGTGTTTAATTTCTTGAGTTCTTTATATATTTTGGATATTAGACCTTTGTCAGATGTAGGGTTGGTGAAGATTTTATCCCAGTCTGTAGGTGTTCGCTTTGTTCTCTTGACAATGTCTCCTGCCTTACAAAAGCTTCTCAGCTTCATGAGGTCCACTTTATTAATTGTTGACATTAAGGCCTGGGCTGTTGGTGTTCTGTTTCTCAACATTATAAAGGCTGTATACAGTGAGCCAATAGCCAAAATCAAAATAAATTGTGAGATACTCAAGGAAATTCCTCTAAAATCAGGAACAAAGCAAGGCTGCCCACTCTCTCCCTATCTCTTCAATATAGTACTCGAAGTTCTAGCCAGAGCAATAAGACAACAAATGTAGATCAAGGTTATCCAAATGGGAAAGGAAGAAGTCAAATTATCCCTATTCGCAGATGATATGATAGTGTACATTAGTGACCCTCAAAATTCCACCAGAGAACTACAGCTGATTAACACCTTCAGCAAATTGGCTGGATAAAAATTAACTCAAAAAAGTCTGTAGCTTTCCTATACACAAATGATAAGCTTGCAGATGAAGAAATTAGGAAAACCACACCCTTCACATTATCTACAAGCAATATAAAATATTTAGGAGTTACTCTAACTAAGCAAGTGAAGGACTTGTATGAAAAAAATTTCAAAACACTGAAGACAGAGATTGAAGGTGACATGAGAAGAAGGAATGATCTTCCTTGCTCATGTATTGGGGGAATAACATAGTCAAAATGGCCATCCTTGCAAAAGCAATCTACAGATTAATGCAATCCCTATCAAAATACCTACACAAAATTTTAAAGACATTGAAAGTTCAATTCTGAACTTCATATGGAAAAACAAAAAACCCAGAATAGCTAAAACAATCTTGTACAATAAAAGGTGCTCCGAAGGAATCTCCATACCTGATCTCAAAGCAATAGTAATTAAAGCAGCATGGTACTGGCAGAGCAACAGGCTGGTTGATCAGTGGAATCGAATCGAAGACCCAGATATGAATCCAGACACATATGGTCACTTGATTTTTGACAAAGAAGCCAAATCCATTCAATGGAAAAAGGATAGCATCTTCAACAAATGGTGCTGGTCTAACTGGATGTCTATGTTTAAAAAAAAAAAAGCAACTGGACCCATATTTGTCACCTTGCACAAAACTCAAATCCAAATGGATTAAAGACCTCAACATAAAACCAGAGACACTAAGTCACTTAGAAGGAAAAGTGGGGAAGAGCCTGGAACATATTGGCACAGGAGACAACTTCCTTCCCTCCTTCCTTCCTTTCTTTCTTTCTTTCAAGAATCTGAGAGAAATCAACAAAAAAATGAGGAAATATATGATAAAGTATCATTGTTCGTTGTTTGATTATAAACCCTAAGACTTAGTATTCAACCCCAATAAGTTACCATAACTCTAAAATAAATAAATCTTTTATAACATATACTGCTGCAAATCCAAATTAATGGCATTCAAATAATGGGACTGGATATGACACTAAGAGAATGATCACTTGCTTAATCTATGGCAGTCCCTAGTTTGAAGTATATGCATTGCCATATAAATAAACACAGAACTTGGTTTCATCAGTGCACATTATGCTATAAAGTAACAACTGCTACATCCTGTATAGAAGACAAAAATTATGAAGACAAATATTTAAAATTGAATAAGTCTAATACTAGGGTTTAGTAATACTAGGATGTAATTTATATCTGTTCAGAGATATAAAATAGTAATGTTATAAATACTTTGTATATTCAAAGTGATGAAACACATACATTTCAGAGATGTAACTTGCACAGAAATCTTGACTCTGATTTCCTAAAATTTGTTTCAATGCAACTTTGTGTATTTTTGTAAATCTTCAACTGGTTATTGTTTTTCCACCTTGGAAAGAAAAGAAGCATCATTTAATAGATGCTAGAGTTTTATGTCTTCTTTTTCTATTATTTTAAATACTCTAATTAATTTTTTGCTTTCAACTATATTGAAAGAGGCATCCAATTATCATAATCCTCATAAGACCAGTATGAACATTTCACAAACTCTAGTTAAGATCTTTTTCTGCCACAATGAAATCTTAGGTTTTCTTTTTGCTCTGGTAAGCCTTTTTACTCATTTCTTTTTACCATGTTCAGGGTCTCATTAACAGATAATACTGTGAAATTTTTAATTAAATTTTCTCTGTGAAGGCAAAAAATATGAAAAGACACTGGCCCCTTTATTATTTTACTTTAAAGTTTAAGTGTTTGGAAGGGCAAAATAAGAAACATTATTTCTGGAGTAAGCTGATAATTTTGTGTTTTAATTTACTCACTTACTGACTGTTTTTCATAATGCATTTATGGAATTAAGAGTATAACATATAATTTAAACAAATGGATATATATGCCTATGTACTCCAAATACATTTTTAAAAATTCTTCAGCTGATCTTACACACACACACACACATACACACACACACACACAAACATATATATATGTGTGTGTGTTTGTGTGTGTGTGTGTGAAGCTAAAAACCAAAGTTTTTTTCTCCATAAAAATTAAAATATAGTGGTTCATTATCTTTAGAATTAATTTTATTTTAGCATTTTCAGTTATCTGAATGAACTTCCTAGGTACTAAAGTCATGTTGATTCTGAGAGACTTTGTCCTCAGAAAATTAATATGGTAACAAATGCTTTTGAACATGGCTCTAACCAAATAATGGTGAAGACTTCATGAGAAATAAGTTTCTAGAACTACATGAGTACAAACTGAAGAGAACATGTACTAAACAAGCAAACAAACAACAACAATACTCTTCACAATAATCTTTATACATTCATTAATAATAGAACATTATTTGAGACAAACTTTTTACAAAAATATTATATTGGAAACTCTTAGAAAATTACTAGTTTCATTATCAAAGATAATCTTATTTAATTAATTGTGTTTATTTTAGAATAATATACTTTTTGAGAGACACTAATATGAAAGCATTTTATTTGTATATTAAACTGAAGTCATTTTCTGTAGTTTATATGATAATGCAGAAAATATTAATTGGTTAGAAACAGAAATTATAAACCTCAGTAATACTTAAAGTACCAAAATATTTCAAGAATATTTAATCTCTCTATTATGTCTCTTTAATGTTATCTTCCTCATTGCATATTCAAGATTCACTTAAGACAGAAAGTTTATAAAAAATATCACTCAATTACTTTAAATAAACACATATTTTAAATTATCAACTGTCATATAAAATTGACTAGGCTTTCATGTAGGGTTTTCAAATAAAATACTTCTGCAAATATGGTCTTCTATGCATTCTCTACGTACTGGTCAATAATACATCTTCCTTAAATGCATTTTATTTAGATGATGTCTCTTATCTTCATTACTGATTCAAGATTCATCAGAAGTCCTGCATTTTGAGAAAAATCTCTGCATGTTACTTTGATTCTTGTATTATATAACATTACATATTAGACAATGATATGCATCTTTTGATACATGTAACCTGAGAACTTAGCAGATACTCTGCATTTACTTGTTCTTATTAACACATTTTAGCAATTTAACAAACATTTAGAACAAATCAATATACTATGAATAGAAGTCCAAGTTATTTAAATTTCCTTAGTTTTTACTTAGTAGCATTTTTTACATTTTGGGATTCCATTCAAGAAAACACATTACATTGAGTAATCATTTCTATTTAAGCACCTCTTGATTGTGGCAGGTTTTACAGAACTCTCATTTTTTATAAACTGTGGGTTCTGAAGGATTTTCATCCAAAGCTTTGTTAAATGTCGGTCATTTCAGTTTGTTTGATTTCTTTCACAATAAACCATGAAATATTTGTTACTGGGGAAAAAGCCACACAGATATAGTATAATTTCATCATGTCACAGGGAACATGCCATCAATATAATTTACAACTATGAGATTTTTAAAAAGTATGTGGTGGTAGGGATTGATCCTATACCCTTAAATGTTCTAGTCAATTTGCCCTGTTGCTAAGCTATATTCCTATTGTTGATGTTGCTTTGAATGCATGGCCTAAGTAACATCTATCACATTTCTCAGCTGAAAATACACTTCTTCCTCACTAAAGGAAGCCAGGATGTGTAACTCACATGGATGTATACTATGCAGTAGTTGTACATTGTTCATTTAAAATTATTGTATTGGAAATTTGTAACTCTCTTAAGTTCACTATTTCATTTAGTAATGTTTTCCTTTACTATAGATACACAGAGATATATTTAAAGTTTGCATACAATGCAAAATATTTTGCTTAAAGTCCTTTAGAGTTGGAAAATGAGAGCAATTAAACTGGTTCCTGAATATTGATGCACACTCATCAGTGTTTGTGAGCTTTTGGGCTTGTGCATCTATGTGTGTGTGTGTGTGTGTGTGTGTGTGTGTGTGTGTGTGTGTGTGTGTGTGTATGTTGATTGCTTTTTTCTTTCTGGTCTATAAAAAATCTTTACACTAATCTTCGGTGTGTTATTCACTAGTTGTATAATCATTCATTTCTCTAGAGAACTTTTGTGTCTTGTGTTTGATGATGGCATTGCAAATCATGGTCTATTCATTCATCATTGTTACTGAATCATCATTTTATTTACATAATGTAAACTGACAGATAACTATATATCTTTATATTAGCATTGACGTATGCACATGTGAATAGTTATTTTTATATATATCCAACCATAACTATATTAATGTAACCATGAATCATACTGGTTTTTAAAAATCGATTGCATGGGGCTGGAGAGACTGTTTAGAGGTTGAGAGCACTGACTGCTTTTCCCAAAGTCCTGAGTTCATTTCCCACCAACCACCTGGTGTCTCACAACCATCTATGATCTGATGCCGTCTTCTGGCCTGGTACAACACTGTTTACATAATAATAAATAAATAAATCTAAAAAAATCTACTGAAAGGATTATTACCGATTTCTTTCTTTACTTATCTAGAATGTCCCACTCAAGATGTGAGGAAACTGATTTTAATATATCAGCAGTGATATACACTTGGAGTAGCAGTTAGTCACCTACTATTTATATCCTGCTTCTTTTAATTCCTTCCTTCAGTTAGGCCCCACATCCCAAAGCTTCTATAACCTTTTCTTCAATGCAAATAGATAGAGCTAAGTGTTCAAATACATAACTTATGAAGAATATTTGATATTCTAACAAGAAATGTATTTTGAGAGGATGTCTAAAATTATTCTTTTTTACTTAAAATTTTTACAGGGGAAGAAATTCCATGAACCAAACTTCATGGAGATTGATGGTGCCATTTGTTTTATTCTGAGTGTTAAAATCTATCCTCTTATTTAACAGCTATTGGAAATGGAATTTGGCAACAGGACATTATAATAAAATTAACAGTTTTAAAACATATAACAGTAAAACTACGATATGGTACAATTTCACTACTAGGTCCACTATCTTCACAAGATACACTAATTTCATTTTTAATAAGATGTTTCAGACAAGGAACCATTGCGATTTTTCCATAAATTGATAAGAAAAATTTCCCCATGTAAGTGATTCTGAGCACTATTATAATTTCTTCATCATTATTTAATGAGCAATTGTCCCACTTACAAGGTGATCTAAATGATAGTTATTTTTTTTTCTGTTGAAAAATTTACAACAACACAAAATTAACCATGTTTTCTAAAGCAAAGTTTTTGTAAAAATCATGCCTAGGCAACAAAATACCCTACTCTAAGTAAATCATCTTAATGAAAAAAGCCCTTTCATATAGGCTGGCCATATAGTCCATTTCAACAAGTAGATAGGAAGCAAAAGGTTCAATCCTGCATACTTCAAACTGAAATAACTTCAGTTAAAGAGTATAATATTGTACAGTCTAATCTCTGCCTATTTAATTGTATGTTTATACATGAAATAGTCAATTACAGGTTTTGTGAATAATTTAAGGTTCATTACTGTCTCATGCACAGAATTCTTATTATGAATATATTTCTTTGAAGTATATAATTTAAAAATAATTAAGTGCTTAGTAATATATAATAACTATTGTGTGCTTGAGTAGGAAGTAAAATTAGTTTTATAAATATATTTGTATCTTTACTCAGATAATATGTACAGTAATATTTTAAATGCAATTTATTTAAAAACACAGCTATGTAAAGTGAAAAATGAAAGTACTTTTAATTTTTCAAAGTTATACAAAAGTTATCATAATCATTTTGAGAGTTTCATCATTCCTGTGCTGATATCAGTCCCTGAAAAACATGATTTTCTTTCTTACAGTAATGATTACATAATTTTGAATGTGCATATGTGTATTAATAAACTATGTTATTAATTGCTATACTGTACTGTTTGTGGAAAACTTGAAAGTAAAATATTTGTGCATACTATTATAGATAAGACACTGAGAATATTTTTACTCCATATTAGTTTCAATCTAGAAGTGTTGAGCCTACAAGATTCAAGGGCCTTTTCAATTCACAGTGAAAAAAAATTGTATATTGATTTGCTTTTCTTGGAAATTTTAAAGAGCTTATTTATTTTGACTATATTTAGAGCCTATATTTTTATTTCTACATATGGAAAAATACAAATAAGATTTTGTACTCTTACTTATGTTTTCAAAACTTTCCTTACTAGAACTTCCAACAAAATACTGAAAGAAATAGTAAATAGGGAAAATTTTAAACTGCTTTATCTGAGATTATATATGCTTTGTCTGTTGCCATATACACAGTAAAATATAGCTTTTTCAGATGTTATATGTTCATTCTCATATGGGTTACATTTATTATAAAATACTGATAATATGTACTTTTGATCTGTGAAATGGAGACTATTCACTTATATTGTTTATACAATTAACTATGGAAATATTTTTACCAAGATATTTTTAGGGGATTCAAATTATTCTTTAATTTCCATTGTTTTCATCATAGTGAACTTTCCTTACTATTGTATTTGGGACAGGTCTATGGGGAACAGCTTGTTCACATTTGTGGATGTTATGATTCATCTTTTCCATAATATTTTGTTTTGATAATCCAAATTGTTTGTTGCAATATTGGACTTTCTGTACAATGAATGTGCTCAGCTTTTGTTGTTTCCAACGAGAAGTCAAGTGATATGTAGATGTATATATCTCGTACATTGCAAATCATTTTTTCCACAGCTGATTTCTAACACTTCTTTGATTCTAATGCTTTTTCTTGAAATATCTAGGTAAGAACACTTTGATATCTGCAGTAATTGGAGTTCTGGAGCCTCTTAAATGCCTAATTTGTTGTTTATTATCAAATTGTAGAATTATTCAGCCATTGTTTACATTCCTCTCTTTTTTCTTTCTTTCTCTCTTTGCTGTTACGGTATACTTGTGACACATACATTCATGTGCTTATAACTAGGTCCCACAAGGACACTATCTGTTCTTTCTATCCAACCCCAAGCCCTGACTTGCTGTGTTCTCCAGATTACATGACATCTCAGTGTTTAGCTTGAACTTTATTGATTTTTTTCTGACAGTTCAAATATTTGATGAAACATTGCTAGCTTATTTTTTCATTTTCTCAGAATGTTTTTAACTTTTAGACATTATATATATATATATATATATATATATATATATAATTTATAAAACTTTGCTAACAAATTATTGTATTTATAGCTCTAAAAGTATGCTGTTTCTTTTTCTCCCCCCCTTCCTTTTTTCCTTCTGTTTATTATTTTTGTTTTACTGATGCATATTAGTCTAATTTTTTATTTCTTTGTAACCAAAGACTTGTTTAAATTTAAGCAAGTTCATAAGCTTATTTAAATATAGATAATTTACATGATCTTATTTACATGAAATTTTTATAATATTAAACCATTCACTTTCCAAACATTTAAAATATGAGACAACTAGAAAGCCAAGAAAATAGAGTTATTTTCATTTTATGTATGTTTTGTGTACTTTATTTACTCAGTTCATATGAAAATCTTTCTTTTCCTGTTATAATCTTTGATACCAATACTGAAATATTTTCACTTTTGTTTTTTATGCAGGATATTTAATATTAAAACTAATTCATCTTTTGATACTTTTTCAGCCAATGATCACCCATAGGAATTATTTGCTTATTAGAATCTTCTCTCTTCTCTCTCTCTCTCTCTCTCTCTCTCTCTCTCTCTCTCTCTCTCTCTCTTTCTCTTTATCTCTCACTCACTCACTCACTCACTCACTCACTCACAGTTTGTGTGTGTTGAAAATTTCCATAGCATTTCAGGATTGCATTTTTATCTCATATTAATTCAAAGTGCAGCAGCTTAACATTCGCATCACTGAGGTTTCTGAGTTACATTATTTCCTCAGAACACGTTGTGGTACAGCTTTAAACATGGCATACTAAGATTCTTCTCTAAGTCAAAATAGTCTTTTAAGTTCAATGTTATGTTATACTTCTACAAGTCTTTGTGCCAAAACAGCTTGCTCCATTTGTTTGAAGTCTGTTTGATGCTTGAGGGAACAATTTCAATTGCAAACCATATCTCACTCTGATTGCTTTTCAGTATGTATAATCTAGTTTTAATGCACAACTTTCTCAACACTGATAATTGACTCTAAGCCAAGTAGTGATCTACTTGGTTCCCTCTTTTTCTGAGTCTGCATTAAACTTCCAGATGCTCTGTTGTTATCTACCACAAAGTGGTCATCTTCCTTCACATGTTCCTTATATTTGTTCTCTTCCTTTGAAGAGAATCCTTGAAATGTTGTCTCACAGATAAGATGAATTCAGATACTTTATTTGAAATTGTTATATACATGATATATAAAAAATTCCTTATACTAGGACTTTTCCTTTTTTCTGTGCTTAACTAGTTATATTATGTTTTTTTTCCTCAGCCTCAGATATATCTTCTCTCAATTTCTATTTGAACTATTTAATATCCACATTTGCCTGTTCTCATTCACAGGTAAGATTTCATAGTTTTGTTAATTTCACAACATAACCATATTATATTATCATATTGTTGCAAATTACAGAATTTTTATTTTATCATTAAGTAATATTCTACTGTTTAGGCATACTATAATTTATATATTAACTAGTTTGCCAATACTCATGTCACTTCAATTTGTCTATTGTGAATAGTATTATAATGAACATAGCCAGAATTCTCTGATATAACAGATTCACTTCCTTTACTATGTAGACTAGCAATGGATTAAAGAATTATATAGTAATTCTACTTTCAATTTAAAAATAATGTTATGAAGAGCTAGTAAATAAAAACAATATAGTAAGATTATCAAGAACTGAACTCCATACATCTCCATGATCTTCTGTAAAGGTATTTATAAAGGTTCATATATGAATACTTCTCTAATTTCTGTACGTTCTAAGAACAATATCCAGATAATGCTTTAAAGGAATTTCAGAAATTACATTGTTGTTTTCTCAAATAAGATGTTTGCAGCATTTAAAAAATTTATTATGGTATTTCAAAAATCCCCCCAGATAGTTTTTGGAGTTCTATTAATGTAAGAGTTTTAAATATCAAATCACAAAAGCCAAAAATATTAAATGGATCATTTTGAAGAAGTCACAGACATAAATCTTACTTATAATGAATTTAATAAATAAAAATACAGAATTTTATAGACTAGATTGCAACTTTCACCTTTGTTGTAGAATTAAACTCAGAAAGACATGCATATTTATCAATTTCCTTTCTCATGCATGTCTTTGTATATAACATCCTGATATTTTTTTTGTTCTAAGTAATGAGTAAACATCTGAGCTGGATGACTTCTGAGTTTTGTAATTTTACTAAATATTAAGAAAAACTTCATGGTTACATTTACTCTAATGGAGTATTCTTAAATTAGTAAGTCCTTTGATACACAATGGTAGTACATCATTAAAAACAGAAATTATTTTCACTTTCTAGTAAGGTATAGTGCAGGAAAAATTGAAAGAATATATGCAATATTTCCCATGTTATTAGCATATTTTATTTTATTTCTTGATTAATGTACTTATTTATCCAGTTTACATCCCAATTGCAGCCCCCTTACTCCTCTCCTTCCACTTCCTCCTCCCACATTCCCTCTTCCCTTCTTCTCCAAGAAGGGGAGAACATTCACAGGTATCAACCTGACCTTACTCATCAATTTGCAGCAGGATAGCGTCACTAAGAATATCCTTTTCTACTGATAACAGACAACGGAGCCCAACCATGGGGAAGGCAACAGACTCAGAGACAGTGCCAATTCTAGTTGTTAGGAGACCTACATGAAAACCAAGGTGCACATGTAATACACATATGCAGGGGGCTTAGATCCAGTCAATGCATGTTTTCATTGGTGGTTCAGACTTTGTGAACCCCCATGGGCCAAATTTAGTTAACTGTGTCTTCTTGTGGTGTCCTCGTACCCTCTGGCTTCCTCAATCCTTTCTCTCACTCTTCCACAAAGCTCCCCAAGCTCCACTTAATATTTAGCTGTAGGTCTCTTCAACTGTTTCCATCAGCATCTGCGTGAAGCCTCTCAATGAACAGTTATGTTAGGCTCGTGTCAGCTACAGCAAGAAATCACTAATAGTGATAGTGGTTGGCTCTCTTCCATGGGATAAGTCTCAATTTGGGTCAGTCATTGGTTGGCCATTCCTTCAATCTCTCCTCCATCTTTATCCTTGTCTATCGTTTTTTACAGATTTTTGGTGGAGAGTTTTTGTAGTGTGTTAGTGTCTTCATACTTCCAATGGAAGTCATATCTGACTACAGATGTTGGGCTCTTCAGGCTCCATATAACCTGCAGTACTGGTACTCTTAGTTAGGGTCACCCATATTTAATTTTTCTTATGATTTGTACTTCAGGCAACCTCTACAAAATCCCCCACAACACATTATTATAAAACTCATCATGGATTTTATTTTTAAATTTACAAAAAAGGAGAATTTTAAATTATTTCGGTGGGGTTCTCAGTTCCTGCTTGGCTGGTCTCTAATATCAGTTCTTCTCTGAACTCCAACAGAAACAAATGGCACCAATTCAAAACAGCCACCCTGCAAAGTGATGGTTGGGAAAGCACCAAAGGCATAGCTGGCTATGATTGGGCTTTCAGTGCCTGGTGGCTCACTCCTGATATTTCATCACGTAGAAGACAGAAGAAAGGGTATCACATGTTTATGGACATATTGAGCTACATAGCAAATTGAAAGATTGCCTGGATAACCAAAAGACCCTGCCTCAAATAAAAAGTAAAACTGGGATTCCAAGATTGCGGCACATAGCAAGCACTGTATCTGATCTATTGCACATAGACCAGGGACTTGAATGGAGGCACAGACTGCTACACCTAGAAAATCTCAGCTAAGTGGGGTCCCACACAGCACAGATCACCAGCGGGCCTGGCCCCAGGTCAAGGAACAGACCACAGAGGTCCTGAACCCACTCTGCAGACCCTCGAAAAAACTCACCTTCGGGCTGCAGCCAGCAGGTAAAGCCCGAATTCAGTGTGTATGTCGGTACTGGAGGACATGCCCTGGGGAAATCACAGGGAAATAGGGGAAGCTGCCCTTGGCCCCATCCACCCGCCCCATGTAAATTTGCCAAGGACCCCGCGCAGTGTGGAAACACAAGCAACTGGGTCCAACTAGCTCAGAGAGAGAGCATACAGCCAGCCAAGTGGATCGAGCCCAAGTTAGAGCTGAACATAGGGTACTAAGTGGCTGAGTCCACCTAGCTCAGAGAGAGCAGCGTGCAACCCATGGGACCAAATGGGCCCACATTGGAACAGAGCACAGGGGACAGAGCCTGTAGACCTGAACATTTAGAACCCAGCTTGTACACTTAACACAGCCCTGGCAGGATCTCCCAGAGGTCTGGGTCCACCTAGCAGAGAGAGAGAGAGAGAGAGAGAGAGAGAGAGAGAGAGAGAGGAGAGAGGAGAGAGAGAGAGAGAGAGAGATGAGGAGAGAGAGGAGAGGAGAGAGAGGAGGAGAGAGAGAGAGAGAGAGAGAGAGAGAGAGCGTCCTAATTGGAGCTGAACACAGGGTACTGAGTGGCTGGCTCTGCCTAGCTCAGAGAGAGCAGTGAGCAGCCCGAGAGCTGAATGGGCCCAGACTGGAGCCGGGCGCAGGGGACAGAGGCTGCAGACCTGAACAGTTCAAATTCAGCTTGAGCACTTTACACAGCCTTGGCAGGATCTCATATGCTCTTGTGAGAGGCTAGACACCCCTGAGGTGTCTATATGCTGGTCTAAAAGGTGCCTATAGCTCAGTGGGTCTGAGCCAGGAGAGGTCTTGACTTCAGGACCATGGAAAGTGCAGACAACTGGGAGAAACTTACCCAGCCAGAGTTTGCCAGTCTCGATCTGAGACCACATAACATCTGTCCTGAATCTCAGCATTAACATGAAAGGTACCAGTCAGAAGCCTACCTCTGCTGACCCAGCCCGGAGCCTAAGGTGTAGTCTCCAGGAGTGGAAACTAGGTCACCTACCTGTTGCAGGGAAAAACTCCCTGATCCCCACAGGCAAGAGCATGTGACCTATAATCATTCACTAATTATCTGCTCTCAACAACCATTGAAGGACATCAAAAGCCACACTCTACAGAAACAGCAAAATGACTAAAGGACTGCGTAAGAATGCAAACACCAAAAACAAAAACAGTTCAGCATCTCCAGATCCCAGCTATCCCAAAGACAACAACTCTGAGAATCCTAACACAATCGAAATACAATAAAATGACCTAAAGTCATTAGTAAGGAAGATTATAATGGAAGAAATGAGTGAAATCTGTAAACAACTGTAGGAGAATGCAACCAAGCAGGGTGAAGACATAAAAGAGACATATAGAGGGGAACTGGAAGTATTTCAGAAAAATAAAGACAGATAAAGGAAATCAATAAAACACTTTAAGATCTGAAAATGAAATGGAATCTATGATAAAGGATCACACAGAAGAAGAAAGTGACCGAAAGGCCTTAGAGAATAAAGCAACCAAGAAAGAGATGACGTTCTCTAATGAATCCAAGAACTGGAGGAACGAATTTTGGGACTTGAAGATACAATCGTAGAACTCAAAACTACCATCAAAGAAATGCTAAATCCGAAAAGTTCCTGACACAGAACATCCAATAAATCGAGGATATCATGAAAAGGCAAAACCTGGGAAAATTGGCACTGAGAAAACAGAAGACACCTGAATCCACAGCGCAGAAAATATCTTCAACAAAATCATCGAAGAAAAATTTTTGAATCTGAAGAAGGAGATGCATATGAACATCCAAGAGGCCTACAGAACACCAAACAGAATAGAACAGAAAATAAAATTTTCCCACCACATAATAATAAAAACACAAAATATAAAGAACAAACAAAAAATATTAAAAGCGGCAAGAGAAAAAGACAGAGTAATATATGATGGCAAACCTATCAGAATTACACCTGACTTCTCAGCAGATACCATGAAAGCCATAAGGGCCTGGACAGAGGTCCTGCAAACCCTAAGAGACCACAGATGCCAGACTAGACTACTATACCCAGAGAAACTATCAATAACCATTGATGGAGAAAACAAAATATGCCATGACAGAAAATATTCAAATAGTCCCATCCACAAATCAAGATTTACAGAAGTTGCTAGAAGGAAAACTCCACCTCACAGGGATGATTTGCAATCAAAATTAAAGAGGAAATTGATAACTACACCATTGCAAAATCACAACCTCATAAACTCTCGACTAACAGACATCAAAATGAAGGGACTTAACAGTAACTGGTCATAAATATTTCTCAATATCAATGGTCTCAATTCTCCAATAAAAGACACAGACTATCCAAATGGATGCATAAGCAAGACCCAACATTCTTCTGCATCCAAGAAACACATCTTACCCACAAGGACAGATATTACCTCAGGGTAAAATGCTGTGAAAAAAATTCCAAGCTAATTGTCACTAGAAGCAAGCTGGTGTAGCCATTCTAATATCTAATAAAGTAGACTTTCAACCAAAATTAATCAAAAGGGATGAGGAAAGACACTTCATACTCATTCAGGGTAAAAACCAAAATGACATCACAATTCTGAACATCTGTTTTCCAAATACAATAGCACCAATATTTGTAAAAGGAGTATTAACAAAGCTTAAACCACTCATCAATCTCCCACAGAGTAATAGTGGGAGACTGCAACACCCTATTTTCACTGAAGGATAGGTCATTGAAAGAGAAACTAAGCCGAGAAATAACATCACTAACCAACACCATGAATCAAATGGATCTAACAGATGTTTACACAACTTTCCACCCAAACACAAAGGACTATACTTTCTTCTCAGCAACCCATGGAACCTGTTCCAAAATTAATCACATAGTACGTCACAAAGCAAGCTTCAAAAGATACAAGAACATTGAAATAATACCTTGTATCTTATCAGATCACCATGGTCAAAGGCTAGACTTCAACAACAACAGAAATAAAAAAAAGCCTAGTAACACCTGCACACTAAACACCTTTCTGCTTAATGACACCTGGGTCAGGGAGGAAATAAAGAAAGAAATAAAAGACTTCATGAAGTTAAATGAAAATGAAGGAACCACATACCCAAATTTGTGGGATACATTGAAAGTGATGCTAAGAATAAAATTCATAGCACTAAGTGGAAATATCCCACATAAGCAACTTAACAACACATCTAGAAGCCCTAGGTAAAAAAGAAGCAGAAACACTCAAGAGGAGTAGATGTTTGGAAATAATCAAATCAGGGCTGAAATCAATAAATTAGAAAGAAACAGAACAAGTCAAAGAATCAACAAAACCAGGAGCTGTTTTTTTTTTTTTTTTTTTTTGAAAATTCAACAAGATAGACAAACCATCAGCCAAACTAACTAAAAGGCAGAGAGACAGTATCCAAATTAACAAAATCAGAAAAGAAAAGGGAAACATGACAACAAACACTGAAGAAATACAAAGATTCATAAGATCCTATTATAAAGGCATATATGCCACAAAATTTAAAAATTTAAGAGAAATGGACAATTTTCTTGATAGATTCCACTTTTCAAAATTGAATCAACATCATATAAACAAATTAAATAGTCCTATTTCTCCAATAGAAATAGAAGCAATCATTGATAGTCTCCCAAGCAAAAAAAAAAAAAAAAAAAGCCCAGGGCCAGATGGTTTCAGTACAGAATTCTACCAGATCTTCAAAGAGGAGCTAAACCCAATACTCTTCAAGCTGCTCCAAAAGATAGAAATGCATGGAACATTACCAAATTCTTTCTATTAGGCCACAGTCACGTTGATACCTAAACTTCACAAAGACCCATCAAAAAAAGAATTTCAGATGAATTTCTCTTATGAACATAGACACAAAGACAATAAACTACTCACAAAACAAATACAAGAACATATCAAAGATATCATTCACCAAGACCAGGTAGGCTTTATTCCAGCATGCAGGGATGGTTTAATATACAGAAACCCATCAATATAGTCCACCATATAAACAAACTATAAGAAAAAAACCACATAATCTTATCTTTAGATGTAGAAAAAGCATTTGACAAAAACCAACACCCATTCATGTTTCAATTGTTGGAGAGATCGAGGATACAAGGCACATACCTAAACATAATAAAGGCTGTATACAGCAAGCCAATAGCCAACATGAAATTAAATGGAAAGATACTCAAGGAAATTCCTCTAAAATCAGGGCCTAGACAAGGCTGCCCGCTATCTCCATATCTTTTCAATATAGTTCTTGAAATTCTAGCCAGAGGAATAAGACAGAACAAGGAGATCAAGGGGATCCAAATTTGAAAGGAAGAAATCAAAGTATCCCTATTTGCAGATGATATGATAGTGTACATAAATGACCCCCAAAATTCCACCACAGAACTCCTACAGATGATAAACACATTTAGCAAATTGACTGAATACAAAATTAACTCAAAAACTCATTAGCCTTCCTATATACAAATGACAATCATACAGAGGAAGAACTTAGGAAATCTACACCCTTCACATTAGCCACAAACATATAAAATGTATAGGAGTTACTCTAACCAAGCAAGTGAAGGACTTGTTTGAAAAAAACTTTAAGTCCCTAAAGAAAGAGAATGAAGATGACATGAGAATATGGAGGGATCAACCTTGTTCATGGATCGGGAAAATTAACATAGTAAAAATGGCCATCTTACCAAAAGCAATTTACAGATTCAATGCAATCCCTATCAAAATACCTACACAATTTTTAAAAAGACATTGAAAGGTCAATTCTCAACTTCATATGCAAAGATTAAAAAAAAAAAAAAACATAATAGCTAAAACAATCTTATACAATAAAATACTGGCACAGCAATAGGCTGGTTGATAAATGGAATCTAATCGAAGACCCAGAAATGAATTGTCACAGATACAGTCACTTGATTTTTGACAAAGAAGCCAAATCTAGTCAATGGAAAAGGATAGGATCTTTAACAAATGGTGCTGGTCCAACTGGATGTCTAAATGTAGAAAAATGCAATTAGACTCATATTTGTCACCATGCACAAAATTCAAGGCCAAGTGGATGAAAGACCTCAACATAAAACCAGAGACACTAAAATGGTTAGAAGAAAAAGTGGGGAAGAGCCTGGAGCACTTTGGCACAAGAGACAACTTCCTAAACAGAACACCAACAGCCCAGGCCTTAATGTCAACCATTAATAAATGGGACCTCATGAGGCTGAGAAGCTTCTGTAAGGCAGGAGACACTTTCAACAGAACAAAGCAACAGCCTACCGACTGGGAAAAGATCTTCACCAACCCTTCATCTGACAAAGATCTAATGTCCAAAATATATAAAGAACTCAAGAAATTAAACACCACCAAACCAAATAACCCTATTGAGAAATGGAGCTCAGAACTAAACAGAGAATTATCAACAGAGGAATATCGAATGGCTGAGAAACACTTAAAGAAATGCTCAACATCTTTAGTCATCAGAGAAATGCAAATCAAAACAACTCTGAGATTCCATCTTACACCCATCAGAATGGCTAAGTTCAAAAACTCAAGGGACACCACAAGCTGACGAGGGTGAGGAGAGAGAGGAACACTCCTTCATTGCTGATGGGAATGCAAACTTGTACAGGCAATTTGGAAATCTATCTGGTGCTATCTCAGAAAAATGGTAATAGGGCTTCCTCAAGACCCAGCTATTCCACTCCTTGGAATATACCCAGAAGATGCTCCAGCACACAACAAGAAAATTTGCTCAACCATGTTCATAGCAGCCTTATTCATAATAGCCAGAACATAGAAACAGCCTAAGTGTCCCTCAGTAGAAGTATGGATAAAGAAACTGTGGTAGATATACACTATGGAATACTACTCAGCTACTAAAAACAAGGAATTCCTGAAATTCATGGAGAAGTGGATTGAACTAGAAATCATCATAATGAGTGAGTTAACCCAGAAGCAGAAAGAATCAAATGGTATATACTCACTTATATCTGCATACTAGCCTATGGGGCATGTCCCATGGAAATTTTTACTCATCAGGTATGTGGGACTGAGGGGAGGGCATCCTATTGAGACTTTAGGTGAGAGAAGCATGGGAGAATGGGGAAATAGAAGGATCGTGAGGGTCATAGAAACATACAAGAAGAACATTATGATGGGCGGATCTTTGCCCAGGAGTCCTGCTCAAACTATGGTACCAGCCAAGGATTATATATGCAAAAAACATCAAACTCCTACTCAGGTCTAGTCAATGGACCGGACATTCTTCACAGTTGGATAGTGAGTGGGGTCTGACTTCCCTACTAACTCTGTTTCCCCATATTTGACCATGTCCCCTTGATGGAGAGGTCTTGTGGCACTCAGAGGAAGGATAGCAGGCTAAGAAGAGACTTGATACCTAGGAGGTCCCCCTCAATCACAGTCATAGCGGCAGGGAGTAAGGAGAAAGCATGAGGGAGGGAAGAATGGGAGGATACAAGGCATGGGATAACTATTGAGATGTAATATGAATGAATTAATAGAAAAAAGTAAAACCAGAAATAATGCAACGCTGTAAAGATTACACTCCTGGAAAGGTAAAGAAGCCTCAGATTGCAGCCCTGGTGCAGGTTCACTCGTGAAATTAGACTTTATCAGAACTGTTGAACTTCTGATTCACAAACACCTCTTCTAATACTCAGTGCAAGAAATTATTTAGGGCTGCAAAAACTCTTCTGTACCTTCCACAACAAAACTCTTGTTGCTTTTCAGGAAACAAGAGAAGCTATATGGTTCTTCCTTTAGAAGCTACTAACCTTTTTGAAATACATAACAAGTGCATAATTGTTAGGACCAAAAATATCCTGTTAGCATATCCCAAGTGTTGGGAATATGGTGAAGAATTCACTATGATTGAAATGCTTTCTTTCCTTTTTGTTTCTTCTTTTTATTACTACATGTAGTCAGCTAGTACCTAAGTATATGCTTGTGAATAAAAATTATTATACAAAAATTAGTTATGGAAAGTTTACCCATCTCATTTGCATTTCAATTTTTAATTTAAACAGAAGCATTAATGCAATCAGCATGTTTCAGTGTACAAGTTCCAATAGTTCAATGTTATAAAATTATAAATAAATTTGATAATTATTATTTGGGAAAACAATAAATCACTTTTGATACTCTGTTAAAGAAAGTAAATGTATAGGCCAATAGATACACAAAGAAGTGTAAATTTCATGTCAAAGGAAAAACTCATCAAGGGACTAAAACAAAAAAGTATGTGGAAATATGCTGTTTTTACAAATTTTGAACCAATATGGAAATATGAGCTACTGGAACAAAAATATAATTAAATTTATCCTCAATTAAAACGTTATTAATTATGATTATCTCAGTCCTTCCTACAGAAAGAAAGGGAGATAGAAAATAACTGAGTAAGGATGCCATGGAAAATTGATATTTTCTTTACACTGGACTCTAGTCTTACTTCACTTTGTAAACTATAAATTTAGCAAATTTAGTCCTATGCATGTTCTGCTATGATGTTCACTGGAACTAATCAGGAGTTTTGAATAATGTCTTTCATTAATTTACTTTGACAAGTTTATATATGAATGCACACTTAGAAAGCCTTGAGAATTAGAAAAAAATTTGGGCAGGAAAATTTATCCATGGAATTGAAATATCCAGGAAAGGATGCTCATAATGGAAAGATAACGACTTGCTTTTAGTTAGCAGTTTGCTAATGTGTGGGTTTCAATCACTAGAGTAACTCTTGGGAAATAAGTATCTCACTAGTACAAAGTGTCAAATTTACAGAGGGCTTTTGTAATAAGGGTTGAGTGGATCAAGAACAGAAGAGTAAAATAGTGTGCAATGTGATAAAAAGAAGAGCAAGTCTGTGTCTTAAGTTACAGGGAGGCAATCAAATTTCGGTGGTGTTTCTTTTCATACTGAGGAAGGAAAACTGGATGAATTCTTTGATTGGCCTCTTATAAAATGCCATTTTAGCTAGCAATTTGCTCTGTGTAGGCACAATTACATCATCTCTCCATTATTAGTAAACTAAGGGAGTATTTAAAGGATAAGTGTTTCTCCTTCTTTTTTTAGAGTTAAAAGAAAGTTTACATGCTTTTTTTAAAAAAGAGAAACCCAAGAGCAAATTAACCTAGGAAATAGAATTTGTTTTCAAAAACCTGTTTCAAATCAGTATCACTGTCTTTTAAAATACATTTTAATTATTTCTCTCGGAATTTCAAACAAGGTAGTTTGATCACTTTCACACATTCTCCTTGAACTCTTCCTAGATCCACTATTTCACCCCTAACCAATCATCTCTGTGTCCTCATTCAAAACAAATACAGAATTCAATTTGTGTTGCTCTAGATGTGGGGCTATCAACTAGGGTGTAGTCAAGCAAAAACACACACACCCTTACAAAACTAAATTTCCATTCCCCATTAGTCATTACCTCTCAATTCCTCCTGAGATAATGGTGGGATACATTAACACTTTCCTTTTCAATTCTTTAATGTTAACTAGCTTGATTTTGTACAGATCTTGTGCAGGAAAACATAGTTTGTATGTGCATGTGTGTGTGTGTGTGTGTGTGTGTGTGTGTGTGTGTGTGTGTGTTTGTGTGTGCAGTGTGAGCTTATGAGTACAATAGTTCTGTTGAGCCCAGAAGACATTGTTTTGCTCTCATGTTCCAGAACCACTGGCTCAATCTTCCTTGTAAAGTGACATATTGGAGAGAAAGATTTAAGTGTAGAGTAGAATGGAAGGGCAGGGCAGAGCTTGGAGCTAATATAAGAATAATGTAAGTATCTCTATACATCAATATAAAGGACATTCTGTTTAGACTATTGCCTCGTGTATCATCACTGAAAAATAAATTATTCTTGTCTGAATTTTCAGTCTTCTCTTAAGTATATATATATTTTTTTCAGAATTGAACTTTCAGTGTCTTTAAAAAAGGGTGTAGTTATTTTGTTAGGGATTGCATTGAATCTGTAGTTTTCTTTTGATAGGATGGCCATTTTTCTATCTTAAATCTCCTGATCAATGAGCAAGGAAGATCATTCCATCTTCCCATGTAATCTTCAATCTCTTTCTTCAGAGTTTTGAAATTTTTTTCAAACAAGCCCTTCACTTGCTAAGTTAGAGTAACTCCTAAATATTTTATATTGCTTGTAGCTAATGTGAAGGGTGTGGTTTTCCTAAATTCTTCCTCAGCAAGCTTGTCATTTGTGTATAGGAAGGCTACAGACTTTTTTGAGTTAATTTTGTATAAAGCCAATTTGCTGAAGGTGTTAATCAGCTGTCGGAGTTCTCTGATGGAATTTTGAGAGTCACTAATGTACACTATCATACCATCTGCGAATAGGGATAATTTGACTTCTTACTTTCTCATTTGGATACCATTGATCTCCTTTTGTTGTCTTATTGCTCTGGCTAGAACTTCGAGTACTATATTGAAGAGATATGGAGAGAGTAGGCAGCCTTGCCTTATTCCCAATTTTAGAGGAATTTCCTTGAGAATCTTACAATCTACTTTGATTTTGGATATTGGTTTGCTGTATATAGCCTTTATTATGTTGAGGAAAGTGACTTGTATCGCCAATCCCTCTAATACTTTAAACATGAATGGGTACTGGATTTTATCAAATGCTTTCTCTGCATCTAAAGAGATGATCATGTGGTTCTTTTTTTTTCAGTTTGTTTATATGGTGCATTACATTGTTGGATTTCCATATATTAAACCATCCCTGCATGCCTGGAATGAAGCCTACTTGGTCATGATGAATGACATCTTTGATGTGTTCCTGTATTCGTTTTGTAAGTATTTTATTTAATATTTTTGCATTGATGTTCATAAGAGAAATCGGTCTGAAATTCTCTTTCTTTGTTAAGTCTTTGTGAGGTTTAGGTATCAATGTGACTATGGCCTGATAGAATGAATTTGGTAATGTTCGATCCATTTCTATCTTTTGGAGTAGCTTGAAGAGTATCGTTGTTAGCTCGTCCTTGAAGGTCTGAGGGAATTCTGCACTGAAATCATCTGGCCCTGGGCTTTTTTTTGGTTGGGAGATTATCAATGATTGCTTCTATTTCTGTAGGAGAAATGGGACTATTTAGCTTGTTTATCTGTTCTTCACTCAATTTTGACAAGCGAAATTGATCAAGAAAATTGTTCATTTCCCTTAGATTTTGAAATTTTGTGGCATATATGCCTTCAAAGTAGCATCTTATGATTCTTTGTATTTCTTAAGTGTCTGTTGTTATGTCTCCCTTTTCATTTCTGATTTTGTTGATTTCAATATTGTCTCTGCCTTTTAGTTAGTTTGGCTAACGGTCTGTCTATCTTGTTGATTATCTCAAAGAACCAGATCCTGGGTTTGTTGATTCTTTGGACTGTTTCCTCAGTTTCTAATTTGTTAATTTCAGCCCTCAGTTTGATTATATCCAGACGTCTACTCTTTTTGGGTGTTTCTGCTTCTTTTTTTTCTAGGGCTTCCAGTTGTGTCGTTGAGATGCTTATGTGCGATGTTTCCAATTTCTTTTTAAAGGCAGTTAGTACTATGAATTTTCGTCTTAGCACGGCTTTCAATATATCCCACAAATTTGGGTATGTTCTTCCTTCATTTTCATTGAATTTCAGAAACTCCTTCATTTCTTTCTTTTTTTCTTCCCTGACCCAGATGTCATTGAGCAGAGAGTTGTTTAGCTTCCACGTTCGTGTATGCTTTTTGTTATTTCTGTTGTTGTTGAATTGCAGCCTAAGAGCATGGTGATCTGATAGGACAAAAGGTATTATTTCAATCCTCTTTTATCTGTTGAGGCTTGCTTTGTGACCTACAATGTGATCAATTTTCGCAAGGTTCCATGGGGTGCAGAGAAGAAGGTATATTCTTTCTTGTTTGGGTGAAAGGTTCTATAGATATCTGTTAGATCCATTTGACACATGGCATTGGTTTATGATGTTATTTCTCGGTTTAGTTTCTGTTTCAATGACTTATCCTTCAGTGTTGAAGTCCCCCACTACTATTGTGTGGGGATCGATACGTGGTTTAAGCTTTTTTTAGCAGATCTTTCACAAATGTGGGTGCCCTTTTATTGGGAGCATAGATGTTCAGAATTGTGATGTCATCTTGGTAGACTTTACGTTTGATGAGTATGTAGTGTCCTTCCTCATCCCTTTTGAATAATTTTGGTTAAAAGTCTTTTGTTCGATACTAAAAAGGCTATGCCTGATTTCTTCTTGTGACCATTTGCTTAGAATACTTTTTTCCAACCTTTTACCCTGAGGTAATGCCTATGGTTATGGGTGAGATGTGTTTCTTGAATGCAGAAAAATGTTGGATCTTGTTTATGCACCCATTCAGGTAGTCTGTGTTTTTTTATTAGAGAATTGAGACCATTGATGTTGAGAGATATTAATGACCAGTGACTGTTAAGAATCTTAATTTTGATGTTGTTTCCAGATGAGGGTTTGTGTAGTTTTGTTTTTGCCATGGGATATTTATCTATTTCTTCAGTAGTTTTGGTTGTAACTTGACTCTTTGGGATGGATTTTTCCTTCTAGTACCTTCTGTAAAGCTGGATTTGTGGATAGGTACTGTTTGAATTTGTTTTTGTCATGGAATATTTTGTTTTCTCCATCAATGGTTATTGATAGTTTTGCTGGGTAAAGTAGTCTGGCCTGGCATCTGTGGTCTCTTAGGGTTTACAGGATCTCTGTCCAGGCTCTTCTGGCTTTTATGGTCTCTTCTGATTAGTCGGGTGTAATTCTGATAGGTTTGCCATTAAATGTTATTTGGCCCTTTTCCCTTGTAGCTTTTAATATTTTTCTTTGTTCTTTATGTTTTGTGTTTTGATTATTATGTGACAGGCAATTTTTCTATTCTAGTCAATTTTATTTGGTTTTCTGTAGGCTTCTTGTATGTTTGTAGGCATTTCTTTCTTTAGTTTGGGGAAATTTTCTTGTATGATTTTGTTGAGAATAGTTTCTGGGCCTTGGAGTCTGATATCTTCTGTTTCTTCAATGCCTATTCTCCTCAGATTTCTTCTTTTCATGATGTCCTTAATTTCTTGGATGTTTCCTGTCAGGAGTTTTCCAGATTTGGCATTTTCTTTAACGGTTGCTTCAAGATCTGTGATTGTATCTTCTAGACCTGAGATTTGTTCTTCCATTTCTTGGATTCTGTTAGAAAAGCTCACCTCTGTGTTGCTCGCCTTATTCTCTGAGGTCTCACGTTCTTGTTTTTCTTCTGTCTGTGTGTCTATCATTGAATCCATTTTCATCTTCATATCTTGAACTGATTTTTTGATATCTTTCATCTGATTGTTTGTATATTCCTGAGTTTCTTCCATTGCCTCTTTATAGGTCTTCAGTTCTTGAACCATTTTATTTATTTCTTTCATCTGGTTGTTTGCATTTTTCTGAAATTTTTCCAGTTCCACTCTATGTGCTTCTTTTATGTCTGTCACCTGTTTGGCTGTGTCTTCCTGCATTTGATTGCAAATTTTATTTGTTTCCTTCATTATCATCCTCATTACTAAGGATTTGAGGTCATTTTCTTGTATTTCTGTTGTATTTGAGTTCTCTGGGTTGTTTTTTTGGGGATAGCTGGAATCTGGAAACGCCATGTTGTTTTGGGTTTTTTTGTGTATGCTTTTACGCGGTCCTTTAGACATCTTGCCCTCTCTGTTTTTGTTAGATAGCTTCCAGATTTGGGTTAAGGGAATCTGATGATAGATTCACTTGTTTTCTCATGATTTCCCTAGGCTGGAACCTCTGATGCTTCACTGGTGTGAATGGCAGGAGGCTAGTCCTATCGTTTTGGACTCACACAGCCAGTGATCCTCAGCTCCTCTGTACTGTGGGTTCTGCAATCATTCTGGGTCCCTGAATAAGTGTTGGGTCAGGCCAAGGTTTCCAGAGCCTTCTGGGTCCACTGCCAAGTCCAGCTAGGGACACTGGGCCTGAAACACATGCTGAGCTCAGCTAGATTCTCAGGGCCCGAACTGTCTGTCGAGCTCAGCTAGGGACTCTGGGCCCAATCTGTCTGCCAAGCAGTTAGGGAATCTGGCCCCAAACTGCATGCTGAGGTCGACCCAAGTTTCCTGGGCAGATTTGTGCACTGAGCTCAGCCAGGGACTTTGGACCCTCATTGCGCGTTGTATTCAGCCTGGGACTTGGGGCCTAAACTGTGTGGAGAGTCCAGCCAGAGTCTGAGGGCTGCTGAGACTGTACACAAAGCTCAGCTAGAATCTCAGGGCCCAGTCTGCCCAGTAATTCCAGCTAGGGACTGTGGGCCGAATCTGCCTGCTGACCTCAGCCTGTGTCAGTGCTGCTGACGGTGGTGCCAGTGTTGCCACTGCTGCTACTGGCTCTGCTGCTGCTACTACCTCTGCTGCTGCTACTCCGATCCAAGAAAACTCGCGCTCCTCCCATTTGCAGGGGCATGCAGGTCCTCCACACCCTGGTCCCTCCGAACCGTGGAGCACTCCTGCTGCCATGGTGTGAGGACCTCGGTCTTCTTGGATCAATAATCTGTGCAATTCCCTGAATTGTTCACTGGAGCTTCCAAAGATGGTCCACATTGCTCGCCGCCATCTTGGATCCTCCGGTGTTTCATATTTTATCCATAATAGCCATGCTGGCATTCGGTACCTGCTAAAAACAAACAAAAAAAATTTTTTTTTGATACAGGAAAATAATATAAAAAAATAGACTGATAATATATAAGACTTTGCACTATAAATGAAAATAAGAATACTCTGATACAAACACGAATTTAGACAAGCTTAAGAAAGACACAAAAATTAAAATAAGAAATATACTTAAACAGAGAAGGAGGAATTTAGACAAGAACCTACCATGCCATCATATGATTAAACTGAAAGGCATGGCCCGATCTTGTTAGGAAACCAATATCCAGTCAGTATAAAGAACTGCCATCAGATGATAGGTACCCACAAGGTTGTGAAGATGTTTAAATGTCATTGTATGAATAGATTAGAGTAGATTTAAGCAGTCTTTTCATATGGAAAACATTCAACCTATATGAAGTGGATATTAAATTAATGGGCATCTTAGAAAATAATTATTCCCCAAGACTGGAAAGATTGATCAAAGAAATATTGTAAACTAGTCCTCAGTTACAATGGCAAACATGGTAGAAAGAGGAACCTAGTCCCATAGAACAGTGAAATGGGGCTAGATGCATTAATATTTCCTAGGTTCAGTTGTTAGGTGAAGGTAAATTTCCTGAATTACAAAGGCAGCTTTAATTCAATGAACACACACTGATGCTATGTCATGTGGCAGCTTTAAACACTTGGGATAAAAATGTGGAATCAGGAAAGAGGTCTGAGTAATTTACTAAAATTATACAAGAGTCAAAAGAATCTTTCACAGACCTTTTTCAAAGATAACTTCAGTTTTAAATAAGATGGTATTAGATTCAGAAGTAAGAAAAAATACTAATCAAATCTTTGATTTTTGAAAATGCTAGTTCAAAATTCAAAAAAGTGATTAGATCTTTAAAGACAATATCAGCACCAATAGATGAATAGATTAGAAATATGGTTGATATTGGATCCCATGTTTATGATGCTACTCTGATAGGAGGAGTAATTTATTGTTTTAATATGTTTTATTAATTTATTCATAATACATCTCAATTGTTATCCCATAATAATTTATAAAAGTATTAAGAGAAGTCAAAATCCCAGATGTTTTAATTGTGGTAAGCCAGGTCATCTGAAAAGGGATTGTATGCAAGGCATTCCTAGAAACAATGGTTTTTTTTTTTTTTTTTTTTTTTTTTTTCTAGAGATAATCCAAAAAGAAGTACTAGCCTTCTGGAGTATACAAAAGGAATTGCAAAAGCTAGGGTTGTTCTAATGAATACAGATCAATAAGGGATAGAAAATGTTACCCTTTGCCCCTAAGAAACTCTCAAGGGAGCCTCCCACAAGCCCTGCATCAAATTTGATTCAATCATTGCTTGTCAGTGTCAGAGAAACTCTTCCACAAAGTAATTAAAAGATTTAATATCTGTTGTTGAAAACAAAATGGCTCTGGATGTAATCAAGGACAGAACAGCTTCAATAAATAAAATAAAAATTGAGATGAGATCACAAAAATATATTTGTCAGCCTTCTTTAAATGATCAGAGACCAAGGGTAAAAATAAAAATAATTGGTTTGAAATAGAACATTTAGAAGACATAGGAGCAAATGTAAAAATAATTTCACCAAAACCTTGATATCCATATTGGCCTCTAAGGTGGTAAATATTCAGCTTCTAATGATTGTAACTTTATTTCAGTTAAAACAAAGTGCAACATGGCTTGATGTATAAGACCAGAATGACAAATACGAAAATAGAAACCATGTATGGCTAGTATAGCCATGGAATTTTTGGGGATGTGATTTGGTACAGTAATGGAAAACATATATTAACATTCCTCTAATGTCAGAAACAAACCATAAAATAAAAAATTCTTCTGAGAGAAATATTAAAAATATTACCTAGGCCATTCTCAAGCTGCTCAGGTTGTACATAAGCATGGCAAAACTGTGGAGAATCAATGAATAATAAAAAATTCTGATGAATTAAATCAGACATATACTTTAAAGATGTACTGACTAAGAATGAAAACTTAGGTATGTGCTGTCAAAAAAGAGGATTTGCCTTTGCTTCCACAGGAGAAGAAAAGTTAGGAATACCACCAAAATTGATAAAGACTAGATCTGAGTAGGAGAGATCTCCTGAGTAAAGAGAGGCAGTAGCTCACTAGGCACCTTGGTAATTAATGCAAACTAGCTATTAAGATTAACAAATACATCTCATTTGATCAGCCAAGAAAAATAAAAACAAAAATTAAGATTATTAAATATAATTGATCAAATGCACCCTTGCGTTACTGGCATGAAATGAAAAAGGTGTTTTATAAACCATGTTTCTTAATTTCATGTTGGAAGTTTAAACTGTATATTGCCATGTGGCCCACATGATCTTAGACATCAGGTTTTGAGTTTTCTTCTTAAATAAGAGGTATATTTTTCTTGTTTGATATTAAAAATACAGTTAATAAATTTAAAATATTTTAAGTAAATTCAAAGTGTTACTCAGTTCAAACTTGGTTTCTAAATCTTAAGAGTTGGACTGATTTGGAGCTAACATAAAATATTTGAGAGGAGAGTAGTAGACTATTACTTTAATCCCAGCAGAGAAAGTTAGTTGTTTTCTAGTTTCTAGAATTAAAACAAACAGTATGATGGTGATTCATACCTTTAACCCCTTCACTTGGGAGGCAGAGGCAGGCAGACAAGAATTACAGTCATTTAAAATTAAAAGCTGTTTGTAAAAGGCAGGCTAAAATTCAAAGTAAATATTTCTTTGTAATCTAAAAACTAACAAATAAATGAACATAGAGAGGGGACTATAGGTATATTTATCCACACATACTAGGGTATATTCAGTTTCAAATTTCAAAAGAGTTTCTTTATCAATTTAAGTTGAAAGATAGCACTTTTTCTGTTGCCAAAAAAGATTTTGCCCTAAGAAACATAAAATCTGATTAAAAAAAAAAAAAAAAAAAAAAAAAGGACCATCTCCAAATTTAGGGTTGAGGCAGGTTTTGTTTTTATCTTTCCAGGAGAAAGATAATCCAATTAAAGAATCTGGAGACCACTGGACAAGTGAAACATCCAGAAAAACAAACAAAACAAAACAAAAACACAAAAACAGAACATCCAGGAAAAATATCCCAAGAAAAAGAGTAAAGTATCCTCAGAAAAGGAGAACCCTCCTAACCTACCCCAGCAAATCCTATCAAGACTGAGCTCCCCCTCATCCAGTGAAGCCAAGTATGGCAGCCCTTTAAGGCAAAGTTACCAAAAGGAAGCAATGGAGTCCATGTCATAGGCAGCACCCACTCAACTTAGTAGTAGACTCACACGAATACCAAGCTGTCCATCCATTACATATGAGTAAGAGGTATAGATCCAGTCCATGTATTATTTTTGGTTGGTGCTTCTGTCTCTGTAAGGCCCCGTGTGTCTAGGTTAATTGACCCTGTTCATCTTCTTGCAGTGATCTTGGCCTCTCCAGTATTTCCTATCTATACATTTAAAATTTTCAAAACCTACTTTATTTAGGGGTCTTAAACAATTTTACCTCCTTTCTAAATCACTGACCAGAGATAAGGAAGAGGTTTATAGGAAAAGGGGCTTGTGAACCTATTTAAAAGTAGTTCTTTGGTGCGACTCCACTCCTCATTGTCAAGATACTAGCAGACCACTCCAATAGCAAATACCAAACAGCACCATGAATCAGTAGTGGTGGGACAGTCCAGAAATAATGCTAAGGCTCTGACAAATCAGCACAAGTCAGCAGAAGAGGTCAGAGGCAGTTGTAACACCATGAAAAGTTCTCTGGCCCATATCTCACTACAAAGTGAAGATCACAGAATCTTAGGGAAGCATTGCATGGTGTAGCAATGCAAAAAGTGTCCTCTCACTGTCTGTGGAGTTCTATTTATATTCTTTATAACATCATGCACCTTCTCATGTTTCTGTACTCAGCAAAACACCACATATTCTCTCATATGACAGCTTCCAGAAAAACATTACATGACACAACTGAGTTTTTAAAGAAACCTGAAACTTCCAGTTCATATCCCTCTTTCTTTAAAAAACTGTCCTTTAACATTAACAATCAACATACAATAGATATATCTATGAGAAACATAAAACTAGAACTTTACATTATATTTTAAACAAGCTGTTTATGTACAATATATCAAACAAGAGTCAGACAAACAACTTTAAATTTCTACCACTAAATAATAGTAAAGGAAAAAACCTTAAATATCTATCAATATATAATAATTAAACAAAACAAACTTTAGTTTTGATCAATATATAATAAACAAAATAAGTTTAAACTTGTATCAATATACATTAATACATATCAAAGTAAAATATTTAAGGCTAGTAAATTCTACTTTTTATTAAAACAATTGTTATTATTCAATTAAATTTTACTATTATTATTCCCTCTTTTTTCCCATCATTAGGTAAAAGAGAAAGATAAGATAAAAATAAATATAGAGGAGATGGATCTTTTATCTGAATTTATTTTGTTTCCTTCCTGACCATAACTGATAAAACCAACTACCATAGATGATAACAAAGAACAATTGTATAACAAATGACCTAAAACTTCACCCCACCCTTTGGGAATAGGGAAGTCATGTTTTTAAAATTACCTGCTTAGAGGCAAAGATGTCTTTTGGGTACCCTAAGAAGTTAGAATATTGGCAAAATTATGGGAAAGATAACTGTACATTTTCTGTCTAGTATCTGTGTTACTGTCCAGCCTCTGTGTTGTCTGTCCAATCTTTGTGAGACTGATCATTTGGGCTAGCCCTTTTGAAATTGATTTGTAGAATATTTTGGTGAAATCAATAACAAAGTCTGTGAGAGTGAATCACCTGGGCTATTTGCTTTGTGAAGAAATTCATGTCTCAGCTGATAGGAGTTTTAACGGGTCAGATTGAATCTTTATAAGTTTTCTTGGTAAACATATATTTTTATTCCCTGTAGATACATAAGCAAACCATGTCACCATCTTAAAACTATTGCAAATTTACATTTTGATGTCATCACATCTTTGTAGTATATTGGTTGGCCTAGTTCCTCGGTTTTCCCAAAAACCCAGTGTCTCTCAGCTGCTTTTGTTCCTTTTTCGCCAACATTAAAAAGATTTAGTCTGTCCCTTGGGTGTTTTGCTCTTCCTTTCTTTTGAATAAGCATCTATTTTAAGGTATGATTGGCTCTTTCTACAACTCTTTGTTCTGTGGGATTGTTTGGTATACTGTTACTATGCCTTATATTGTAATATGCAAAGATTTTCTTCATCTTATCAGATATATATGTGGCAGCATTATCAGCATTAATTTGTGCAGCTATTCCCATGGTTGCCATTATTTTAACAAATGTTTAATTACACAATCTTTTTAGAATTTAATGTAGTTGCTCAGTGGTATGGTACATATACTTTTGTTTTCTAAATTCTGCAAAAGAAAAAATATGCATCTGCTAGATGCCACTTCTTTTGGTATACCCAGGGTTACTACCAGCAGGTAACAGAATCTGGCTGTACAGAAAATATGTAGGACATTTTATTATCATTTTTAATTCCTTGGCTTGTTGCCAAGTGATAATTTTTTTTCTTTAAAACTTTCACATCAACATGATGTTTCTCACGAAAAGTTGAGACTTCTAACACATTACCTATTGGTAGTTGGTCAATTTCCTTATTTCCTTAGCCAATGAACCTGGCAAACCTATATGAGATAGAATATAAGTAATATATAATGCATAGTTCCTAATTCTGATGGCCTGTTGCAACAGCATCAATATTTATGTTAAATCTGAGTTATCAGGCACAAATTAAGCAGTCTCTAGATACAAAACAACTCTTTCTACATATGGAGAATCAATAATTATACTAAAAGATTCAGAAAAATATAACAATGCCATAAGGATTATGTACAATTCTAGTTTTTGAACTGAGATATGTGGACTTTTGATTACCTTGCTTATTTTGTCTGACTTATAACCTGCCATCCCCATCTTGTTTGTATCAGTACAGAATGTTGGTGCCTCTGGGCTTGGTGATTTCTTTACAATACATGGAAGAATACAAAGTTCTCTTTATAAACTGTATAAGTTTGCTTTTTTTGGTATTTGTTATTAATTTCTCCAAAGTAGTTACCACAAGCTCTTTGCCATCCTCACTCATTACCCATAATGACATAAGTTCAGCAGTATTAAGAGGTACTGAAATTTTGGCTGGACCTGTTCCTGACAATTTATGTAGTCTTATTCTACCTTTTATAATTTATGTTGAAACTTTTCTATATATGTCTTCAATTTTTTACATTGTTTATGAGCTAAGAAAATCCGTTCCATAATACTGTTTTCCATTTTCATTATGAGCTCAATAGGAGAATCAGTTAAAAGGAAATGAACAAAAAATAATCAAGTTTATGATCAAGTCTATCCACATATTCATTTTTCAGTCTCTGTCGTCTCCTGCCACTACCTCTTTCAGTTTTAGCAGAAGGATTCTATTACCAGCTTCAGCAGCCACCAATTTGTCAGACTGGCCAAACTGATCTCCAAGTCTGATATGGGCCTTGGGCACAGAGGGCACAGTGGGGCACCATCCTCAAGTAACCATGCTAGTGGCAGTGGCAAAAGCATCCCCCAAACTGGCACTTTTCCATATATTGGTCAAAGCACCTGTGAGAAAGGGCACTGATGGGGTTTTGGGGCATTGCAGGATGTCAGACTATTCTCATGGGAATGTTGACACTGTCTCCAGTCCCCTTCCAGCCCCTCCATCTCGAGGGCAGTTGATGGTGAAGCCGCCAGACTACAGGTTTCTGGAAAAAAAAATCTAATTTGTTTTCCCTAACAATTCATGTCTTTAGCTCAAAATTGGTTATAAGACTTGAAAGCAATTAATAAATCTGCTCAAGGGATCCAAGATGGCGGCAAACAGTATAGACTGTGTTAGGAGGCTACAGTGAACAATTCAGGGAATTGCACAGATTTCTGAGCCAGGAACATCGAGGTCCCCAAACCACAGCAGTGGGAGTGCTCCACGTTTCAGAGGGACCAGGGTGCAGAGGACCTGTGTGCCCCTGCACACGGGAGGAGCGCTGATTTTCTTGGATCGGAGCAGCAGCGGCAGAGGCAGCAGAAGCAGCGGCACCAGCAGCACCAGTGTCAGCAGCGGCGGTGGCTGAGGTTTGCAGCTCAGAGCCTTCCGGTGGAGGCAATTGGTGTGGTGGCCAGTGAGAGTTGCTGCAGGAGAGGGGACTCTGGGCAGAATTTGGGTCGTGTGGTACCTTGGGGCCCAGACTTGACTCGGCAGACAGTTCGTCCCCAGAGTACTGGGTTCTGGCTCAGCTTAGCAAGCAATTCTGTCTGAGGCACTAACTCAGCGCAGCCACAGCTCCCCTGCTGTGGCACAGGCTGGGCAGAGTGCTCAGTTCCCTAGGCACCAACTCAGTTCAACAGCAGCTCCCCTGTGGTGACGCAGTCTGTGCGGACTGCTTGGTTCCTCTAGCGGCTCTGGCTCAGCAAAGCCACAGTTCTCCTGCTGTGACACAGGCTGGGTGGAGCGCTCAGTTCCACTGGAGTGGCTGGCTCAGTGCAGACGCAGTTCTCCTGCTGTGATGCAGGCTGGGCAGAGTGCTCACTTTCACCGGCTCTAAGACTCTGGTTGGACACAGTGTGTAGTTTGAATCCAAAATTCCTGGCTGAGCTTGGCGGACAGTTCAGGCCCTGAGTCAATAACTGACCACAGCACACACTTTGGGCCAAAAGCCCCTAGCTGACCTTGGTGCGCAGTCCCAGCCCAAATATTCTGGCTGGACCCTGTGTGCATTTTGGGCCCAGAATCCCTAGCTGAGCTCGGCAGAAGGTTCAAGCCCTGAGAATCTAGGTGAATTAAGCCCATGGTTCGGGCCCAGTGTTCCTGGCTGCACTTGGCAGGGGACACAGAAGGCTGTTCAGAGACCCAGACTGATCGCAGGACCCACAGCACACGGGAACTGAGGATCACCGGATTTGAGAGTCCAAAACAACAGGGCTAACATCCTCACATCCACACCAGTGAAGCATTAGAGCTTCCAGCCCAGGGAAATCTGAGAAAAGAAGTGAATCTATCATCAGACTCCCTCCATCCAAATCTGGAAGCTACCCAATGAAAACAAAGGAGGCAAGATGTCTAAAGGACAATGAAAAAACATAAGCAAACACCACAAACCAACATGGCATCTCTAGTTTCCAGCTATCCCAAATAAAACAACCCAGAGAACTCAAACACAACGGAAATACAAGAAAATGACCTCAAATCCTTAGTAATGAGGATGATAATGGAGGAAACAAATAAAATTCTTAATCAAATGCAGGAAGATGCAGCCAAACAGGTGAGAGACATAAAAGAAGCACATAGAGTGAAACTGGAAAAATTGCAGGAAAATGCAAACAACCAGATGAAAGAAATAGATAAAATGGTTAAAGCTCTGAAGACCTATAAAGAGGCAATGGAAGAAACTCAGGAATATACAAAAAATCAGATGAAAGAAATAAAAAAATCAGTTCAAGATCTGAAAATGAAAATAGATTCAATGATAAACACACAGACAGAAGAATAACGAGAATGTGAGACATCAGAGAAGAAGGCAAGCAACACAGAGGTGAGCTTTTCTAACAGAATCCAAGAGATGGAAGAACAAATCTCAGGTCTAGAAGATACAATCACAGATATTGAATCAACCATTAAAGAAAATGCCAAATGTGGAAAACTCCTGACACAAAACATCCAAGAAATTAAGGACATCATGAAAAGAAGATATCTGAGGAGAATAGGCATGGAAGAAAGAGAAGATATCAGACTCCAAGGCCCAGAAACTATTCTCAATAAAATCATAGAAGAAAATTTCCCCAATCTAAAGAAAGAGATGCCTATAAACATACAAGAGGCTTACAGAAGACCAAATAGAATTGACCAGAAAAGAAAAACTGTCTGTCACATAATAATCAAAACACAAAACATAAAGAACAAAGAAAAAATATTAAAAGCTACAAGGGAAAAGGGCCAAATAACATTTAATGGCAAACCTATCAGAATTACACCCGACTAATCAGCAGAGACCATAAAAGCCAGAAGAGCCTTTACAGAGATCTTGCAAACCCTAAGAGACCAGAGATGCCAGGCCAGACTACTTTACTGAACAAAACTATCAATAACCATTGATGGAGAAAACAAAATATTCCATGACAAAAATAAATTCAAACAGTACCTATCCACAAATCCAGCTTTACCGAAGTTACTAGAAGGAAAACTCCATCCCAAAGGGTCAAGCAACAACCAAAAGTACTCAGGAAATAGATAACTATTCCATGGCAAAAACACAACTACACAAATGCTCTACTGGAAACAACATCAAAATTAAGACTCTTAACAGTCACTGGTCATTAATATCTCTCAACATCAATAGTCTCAATTCTCCAATAAAAAGACACAGACTAACTGAATGGGTTCATAAACAAGATCCAACATTTTTCTGCATTCAAGAAACACATCTCACTAATAATGATAGGCATTACCTCAGGGTAAAAGGTTGGAAAAAATATTCCAAGCAAATGGTCACAAGAAGCAAGCAGGAGTAGCCTTTTTAGTATCGAACAAAATAGATTTTCAACAAAAATCAATCAAAAGGGATGAGGAAGGACACTTCACACTCATCAAAGGTAAAGTCAACCAAGATGACCTCACAATTCTCGAAGTCTATGCTCCCAAAACAGAGGAACCCACATTTGAAAAATATCTGCTAAAAAAGCTTAAACTACACATCGATCCCCACACAATAATAGTGGGAGACTTCAACACACCACTCTCACTGAAGGATAACTCATTGAAACAGAAACTTAGCCGAGAAATAATATCATTAACCAATGTCATGTGTCAAATGGATCTAACGATATCTATAGAACCTTTCACCCAAACAAGAAAGAATACACCTTCTTCTCTGCACCCATAGAACGTTATCCAAAATTGATCACATCGTAGGTCACAAAGCAAGCCTCAATGGATAAAAGACGATTGAAATAATACCTTGTATCCTATTAGATCACCATGCTCTTAAGCTGCAATTCAAGAACAATAGAAATATCAAAAAGCCTACATGTAGTTGGAAACTAAACAACTCTCTGCTAAATGACACCTGGGTCAGGGAAGAAATAAAGAAAGAAATCATGAGTTTCTGAAATTCAATGAACATGAAGGAACAACATACCCAAATTTGTGGGATACATTGAAAGCAGTACTAAGAGGAAAATTCATAGTACTAAGTGCCTTTAAAAAGAAATTGGAAACATGGCACATAAGGGTCTTAACAACACAACTGGAAGCCCTAGAAAAAATAGAAGCAGAAACACCCAAAAAGAGAAGATGTCTGGAAATATTCAAACTGAGGCCTGAAATTAACAAAGTAGAAAGTAAGAAAACAGTCCAAAGAATCAACAGAACCAAGAGCTGGTTCTTTGAGAAAATCAAAAAAGCAGACAGACCGTTAGCCAAACTAAAAAAAAGGCAGAGAGACAGTATTGAAACCAACAAAATCAGAAATGAAAAGGGAGACAAAACAACAGACACTGAAGAAATACAAAGAATCATAAGATGCTACTTTGAAGGCATATATGCCACGAAATTAGAAAATCTAAGGAAAATGGACGATTTTCTTGAACAATTTCACCTGCCAAAGTTGAGTGAAGAACAGATAAACAAGCTAAATAGTCCCATTTCCCCTACAGAAATAGAAACAATCATTGATAGTCTCCCAACCAAAAAAAAACCCAGGGCCAGATAGTTTCAGTGCAGAATTCTAACAGACCTTCAAGGGCGAGCTAATACCGATACTATTCAAGCTACTCCAAAAAATAGAAATGAATGGAAAAATACCAAATTCATTCTAGGAGGCCATAGTCTCATTGATACCTAAATCTCACAAAGACTCAACAAAGAAAGAGAATTTCAGACCAATTTCTCTTATGAACATCGATGCAAAAATACTAAATAAAATACTTGCAAAATGAATACAAGAACAAAGCAAAGATATCATTGATCATGACCAAGTAGGCTTCATTCCAGGCATGCAGGGATGGTTTAATATACGGAAATCCATCAATGTAATCCACCATATAAACAAACTGAAAATAAAAATCCACATGATCATCTCTTTAGATGCAGAGAAAGCATTTCATAAAATTCAACACCCATTCATGTTTAAAGTTTTAGAGAGATCAGGGATACAAGTCACTTTCCTCAACATAATAAAGGCTATATACAACAAGCCAATATCCAAAATCAACGTAGATTGTGAGATACTCAAGGAAATTCCTCTAAAATTGGGAACAAGGCAAGGCTGCCTACCCTCTCCATATCTCTTCAATATAGTACTCGAAGTTCTAGCCAGAGCAATAAGACAACAAAAGGAGATCAAGGGTATCCAAATGGGAAAGGAGGAAGTCAAATTATCCCTATTTGCAGATGATATGATAGTGTACATAAGTGACCCTCAAAATTCCACCAGAGAACTCCTAAATCTGATAAACACCTTCAGCAAATTAGCTGGATACAAAATTAACTCAAAAAAGTCTGTAGCTTTCCTATACACAAATGACAAGCTTGCTGAGGAAGAATTTAGGAAAACTTCACCCTTCACATTAGCCACAAGCAATATAAAATATCTAGGAGTTACTCTATCTATGCAGGTGAAGGACGTGTTTGAAAAAATTTCAAAACTCTGAAGAAAGAGATTGAAGATGACATGAGAAGATGGAATGATCATCCTTGCTCATGGATCGGGATAATTAACAAAGTAAAAGTGGCCATCCTACCAAAAGCACATTCAATGCAATCCCTATCAAAATACCTACACATTTTTTTAAAAGACATTGAAAGTTCAATTCTGAACTTCATATGGAAAAACAAAAAACTCAGAATAGCTAAAACAATCTTGTACAATAAAAGATCCTCTGGAGGTCTATCCATACCTGATCTCAAGCTGTACTATAAGGCAACAGTGATTAAAACAGCATGGTTTTGGCACAGCAACAGGCTGGTTGATCAGTGGAATAGAAATTAAGACACAGATATGAATCTACAAATATATGGTGACTTGATTTTTGACATAGAAGCCAAATCCATTCAGTGGAAAAAGGATAGCATCTTCAACAAATGGTGCTGGTCTAACTGGACGTCTATGTGTAAAAAAATGCAACTGGACCCATATTTGTCAACTTGCACAGAGTGCAAATCCAAGTGGATTAAAGACGTCAACATAAAACCAGAGACACTAAGTCACTTAGAAGAAAAATTTGGGAAGTACCTGGAACATATTGGCACAGGAGACAACTTCCTGAACAGAACACCAACAGCCCAGGCCTTAATGTCAACAATTAATAAATGGGACCTTATGAGGCTGAGAAGCTTCTGTAAGGCAGGAGACACTGTCAAGAGAACAAAGTGACAGCCTACAGACTGGGAAACAATCTTCACCAACCCTACATCTGACAAAGGTCTAACATCCAAAATATATAAGAAAAACTCAAGAAATTAAACACCAACAAACCAAATAACCCAATTGAGAAATGGGGCTTGGAACTAAACAGAGAATTCTCAACAGAGGAATAGCAAATGGCTGAGAAACAGCTCAAGAAATGCTCAACCTCCTTAGTCAACAGGGAAATGTAAATCCAAACAACTCTGAGATTCCATCTTACACCCTTCAGATTTGCTAAGATTGAAAATTAAAGCAAAACCACATACTGGCAAGGACGTGGGGAGAGAGGAGCACTCCTTCATTGCTGGTGGGAATGCAATCTAGTACAGCCACTTTGCAAATATATCTGGTGCTATCAATGAAAACTGGGAATAGGGCTTCCTCAAGACCCAGCTATTCCACGCCTTGGAATATACCCAGAAGATGCTCCAGCATACAACAAGAAAATTTGCTCAACCATGTTCATAGCAGACTTATTCATAATAGCCAGAACATGGAAACGGCCTAAGTGTCCCTCAGAAGAATGGATAAAGAAACTGTGGTACATATACACTATGGAATACTACTCAGCTATTAAAAAAAGGAATTCCCGAAATTTGTGGATAAATGGATTGAGCTAGAAATGATCATAATGAGTGAGTTAACCGAGAAGCAGAAAGAATCAAATGGTATATACTCACTTATATCTGCATACTAGCCCAAGGGGCATGTTCCACGAAAGCCTTCACTTACCAGGAAACTGGGACAGAGGGGGGACATCCTATTGGGACTCTGAATGAGAGAAGCATGGGAGAATAGCAAAGTAGAAGGATCCAGATGGTGCTAGAAACCTACAATTAGAGCATTATGATAGGTAGATTTGGGCCCATAGGTCCCGCTCAAACTAAGACACCAGCCAAGGACAATACAGGCGGTAAACTTTAAACCCCTACACAGATCTAACCAATGGTCAAAACATTCTCAAAAGTTGAGTGGAGAGTGGCATATGACTTTCTCACATACTCTGGTGCCTCATATTTGACCATATCCTCTGGAGGGGGAGACCTGGTGACACTCAGAGGAAGGACAGCAGGTTACCAAGAAGAGACTTGATACCCTATGAGCATATACAGGGGGAGGAAATCCCCCTCAGGAACAGTCATAGGGGAGGGGAATACGGGGAAAATGGGAGGGAGGGAAGAATGGGAGGATACACGGGATGGGATAAACAGTGAGATGTAACAAGAATAAATTAATAAAAAATATTGAAAAAAAAAAAGAAAGAAAAAAAATCTGCTCAAGCTGGTTTTCCCCCCGATGAGCATTAAAGCTTGTCTCAGCCATCCTTGACTATTTTCCTTTGTTTGTGACAGACATCAAAGACTGATTTTTTCTATCTCTCTCCTACAAGACTGAATGCTTCTTCTTTGCTGTACCACCAATTACCAGTGTGGGACCAGCCTCAAGTTACATCTTGCAGGACAACCTTTTGCCAGTAAGAGGTGGTCACTGCATTAAATTCTCACTTAAAGTAAGAACTCAATATGCATCCTGGTATGTGGAAATTCTTGCATTTTACCCTTCCAACTTAAAGATGAACTTATTCCCTACCTATCCTCTTTGCCTAATCTGCACCCCCTCCCCCGTATCCCCCAAGGAGCACCACAGAGCCATTTACGAACATTAGAGGCCTGATCCTTTCAAGATCGAAATTGTTCAGCAAGTACCTGGGGATTTCTGGAAATACCCCACTCTATGCTAAGGAGATTTTTAGCGTTGATCAGATGACGTTTAAATGTACCTGGAAGAACTTCCTCCATCCATAGAGTAATTAGGTATTGTTTTTCCCTCTAATTATAAGACTGTTTTGTTACAGGTAGATTAAGTCTCATGGCAATTCTAGCCCAACTGAATCAGAAACATTAACCCTCAGATATAGGATCAAGATATAGGTTGCTCAGTGCTTGAAAGACAACTATTTGAGTATTGAAAATAAAATAGAAGAAAAATAGTTTTATTCAATGTCAGGCATTTTAATTTAATAGGATGTTTAGACAATCATCTTTAAATCTATCTCTTTAGAGCTTACAGGTTCTACACAAAGAGTCACAGTGAGAAACAACATAATGTTTATGCATGGAGGAGTGATTTTCTCTTCTAACCCCGAGAAGGAAGATTATGTGTTTAGCAGTGTCTTCACCTTCCAATTCATGTAGATGCTTTCTGTTTCAGTTTTTCCCTTCTGGAAGGAACATTGAAATTAACCATGCTCTCTTAATGCCAGATCCTATATTTTCTTCAAACAAACATATTAATGTCCATCATGCTACTCTTTGAATCAGTTTACATATGTTTCATTAGATGATCAAAAGTAGTTCATCAGATGTTCTATAAATGTAGTGTTTTCTAGCAGTATAGAGGATAATAATTTTCATTTCCTTTCTTTCAGGATTTTAAAATGCCTGGCTGAAGGGAAAAGATTGTAATCTGTGTAGAAGGCACAGCCTTGTTGAAATGCAAATGGAAAGGAAGAGAAAGTAACTCTGCAAAGGAAAAGTTATCTATTAGAAGCTGATGCTTTTATAAATATATTATTTTACATATACATTAATAAACACACACCACACACACACACACACACACACACACACACACACACACAAGCTCACATCTAGTCTATGTAATCATTGCCCAAATTTATTGCAAATTTTCCTGGGAACCTAATTTTTTCCTTTATATATTTCTTTGTTTTCTACAAATTAACCAAAGATGTATTTTCAATTTATTTTTATTAGAACATAAAATTGTACATTTTAATTATATTTTCACAATGGTTTCAAACGTATAATAATCAAGTAAAGATAAAATTTATTTCTGTCTCTTCAAATCAATACATGTTGGAAATTTGGCTTTCTTTTTCAGTCATTTTGAAGTATATGATAGATTTTTAAAATCAATATTTATTCCACTATGCTGTAAAAATAACATAATTAATTCCTTCCCTCTAGCATTGTTTGGTGTACTTTATTTAACTTTTGTCAATATCCTGTTTCTTGCATTTCCCACTCTTTAGTTGAGACAAGATTTAGCTCTCTATTGACTGTCAATCATGATGAGAATCTCTGGTAAATTATAAGATTGCCACAAACCTCCAAAACAAGAATGAGAAGGGACCATATCAATATTCTACAAAGTGAGTAAAACAAATTAAGGAAACAAACAGACAAAGGGAACTATGACACATGATCAATACTTTGATTTATTGATCAACACATAGAATCCACAATTGGGCTGAATACACTTGCAATGGATGTGTGCTATCTCAATTCTTTCTAAAAATATTTATTTATTTATAATTGTGTATACAGTGTTCTGCCTGCACATACACCTTCAGGTTAGAAGAGGGCATCAGATCACATTATAGGTGCCTATGAGACACCATGTGGTTGCTGGGAATTGAACTCAGGACCTCTGGAAGAGCAGTCAGTGCTCTAAACCCCTGAGCCATCTTTTCAGCCACCCTAACTCAATTATAACTTACAAATTTGACACGTAATGTTCTCAAAGAGTTACCAGTCTCAATAAGGATGACTTCAGTCTCCATCCATTTCCAAAAATAAGTCCTATAAATGACTAATAAATTGGACAACACAGCAGTGTTTGTCTCTTGATTTGACCTCTGGCTCACAAGGTTTTTAAAAACTTTTCCTGAATAAATTTATTTATATTCCTTCTACACATTCCTTATGTATTGCATGCTTGAGAGAAATCTGGAATCTATTGGTTCAGTGCACTTTTGGTGAAATTTCTTGTTTTCCTTAAATAACAATCAAAAGGCAAAAAGACTCTGTCACACTTAAATGATTCATAACATAGTGACTATTCTTCAATCTCAGTCTTCAAGGAGTTTAATTTTTTGTTTCCACAATTGAAGGGAAATATGCTACTATATTAGAAACTGATGGAAAAATTACATAAATATATGGAAATCATACAAGCCTAAAAATAAATGACATCCAACCTACTGATATTGAATAAAAAGAAAAAGGAAATATAATTAGACTAATATAGACATTTAATCAGTAGTTGTGAATCTCCATTTTAATATAGTTCAGAATAGAGTGTTGTTACATTTTAATTCTGTAGACCACTTAAAGAATAACTAATTTTGTTCATAAAGGCAGGCTATTCAGGGAATGAATGGGAACAATTTGTGGTGGGAATGGAAAAATATCTAAGTATATATGAAATTGCCATAATGAAACATTATCTTGTTAATTAATTTTGAAAAACTAATAAAACAAAACCTCCGTCTCCACCACACACATATACATGCACTTCAAGAAAGCTGTTTTTCCTGGGGGGAGTTCTGGTAAGCTCAGTCACAATCTTTCCATAGCTGAAGCAACCTATGAACTTGTCATATGCCCTGGTTATTTGGTTTTGCAATAAATACTTGTCTTTTTTGCATTTTATATGCTCCCAAGGTTAAAAGATTTCAGATTATTTTAAAGAGACATTGACCATTAAAATGATGGAAAATTTAAAGTATGGTGGAACCTTTAAATGTGGGACTTTGGTTAATATTGGGATATTAAAATGAGATCTTGTGGACAAAATTTTAAAAGGTAACACTTGAAGGGATATATTTGTATGTCAGTGTGAACTATAGATAGAATATTATAGTTTTTGTTAACTTCACACATACCTTGCTGTGTCTCAATTGTCTAATTACCTCAAAGTGATTAAAAGCATGCCTGTGATAGATTTTATAGATTTTATTGATTGTTAGTTGATGTAGGAGGGTCAACAACACTGTGGTTGTTTCCAATAATGTTTAAAAAGGCAAGCTTAGCAAGCCATAAACAGCAAGTGACTAAAAAGTGTTCCTCTGTGATTTTGGTCTGTTGTACTCCTCTGTGAATTCTGCTTTACTTTGTGCCCTGAATTGCCTGGATGATGGACTGAAAATATAAGGTGAAATAATGTATTTTCTCCCCAATTTCCTCTAGCCCATGGTTTTATCACAGCAACAGATAAGCAAACTAAAACACTGGGGAAACACAGATGTAGGATATTATTACATGACAAAAGCTCTAATGTTTAAACTATTTCAATTCATCATCAAGTTTTAAAATCCGGGAAGTTTTTCTTTTTTTCTTTTTTTTTTTTTTTTAATAATTTTTTTATTAATTTATTCTTGTTACATCTCAATGTTTATCCCATCCCTTGTATCCTCCCATTCCTCCCACCCCCATTTTCCCATTATTCCCCTCCCCTATGACTGTTCCTGGGGGGAATTACCTCCCCCTGTATATTCTCATAGGGTATCAAGTCTCCTCTTGGCTACCTGTTGTCCTTCCTCTGAGTGCCACCAGGTCTCCCCCTCCAGGGGACATGATCAAATGTGAGGCACCAGAGTACGTGAGAAAGTCATATCACACTCTCCACTCAACTGTGGAGAATATTCTGACCGTTGGCTAGATCTGGGAAGGGGTTTAAAGTTTACCTCCTGTATTCTAGTTGTTGAAATTGTTTTGAACAATCATGTAATCTGGTAGATATGTTCCTGTTGAGGCCATTTGGGTTTGGTACAGATAATGCCATGGCCTACCACAATAATGTAACCTGATAAGGGCATGAAAGTCTAGTTTATCTGGTATGTAGATAGTTTTATCTGCTTGTATTTTGTTTCCATATCCTTAGACTATTTTTCACCACCTTATTCTAAGATGGTACGTATTCTTAAATGTAACTTGAATTTATATTAGACAATAAAATATGAATTTTCTTAATCTGTTAAACAATCTAATCTTTTTTTAATTTTGTGATTAAGAACATTAAAATTTAGAGTTACCATTACATAGTGTATATTGATGCTTTCCTTTTGTTTCATTTTTGCTTTTTGTGTTTGTAGCCCTATTTTGTACGTCAGTAGTTATACCTTCATTTTTTGTTGTCTCTTTGTTACATGTATATTTTTCCTTTTCTTCTCTCCAAAATATTGCTTCCATTGTTCTCTGTATGGCTGGTTTGGTAAACATGAATTTGTTTAGCCTTTTTACATCGTAGAAAGTATTCTTTCTTATTCAACTGTGGCTAAACAACAAAGTTTATTTAAAATGTGTTTAAGTGGGACTAGAGAGATGGTTCAGTTTGCTCTTGTTAGAACCTAAAATTTGTTTCCAGTACCCATTTTGAGTTGTAAAGAACTCAACAACTCAACATTTTCTTATAACTTCCATGGATATCAGGCACATACGTAATGCACATACTACATGAAGGTAAGCCACACATACACATAAGGTAACTATTTTAAAATAATATCTGTGAAGCCATCTCCATAAGGAGGTTTTTTGATGTTCATCATCTTGTTTGAGGTAGGCTAGGTGTTGCCAGGAGTTATCCTATCTTATTGTCAATGAATCTTTAAAGGAATAAAACCCTTTGTAAATGCCATATTCTGCATGTCTATGGGGATATTGAAGATCTTGCCTTTTTATAGAGTCAAATCTATCTGCTGTACCTAAGATGTATATTCTTGTTATAAAAGTAGACTAGTGATTGACCTGACCATTATTTAATCTACTAACATTTAATTTGTAGAACTTATTTCCCCTGAACAGCTTGATAGCACTTTCAAAGCATTGGGAGTAAATCTTATAGTATAATTGAGTTATTGGATACAATAACTCATATTACAGTAGAAATACAAAATTATATATATAATGTGTGTGAAGAATAAGCTATTCAGGTAGAAAATTGTCTCTGTCATCTTTTCATTCGGAAAGCTACTAACCAACAGTCCTAGCATACTCAGTGACTAATTTTATTCTTTCTCAAATGTCTGAGGGAGTTGAAGACCATGCATCTTAGTTTTACAATGAAGTTAGTTTTAGGGGTTAAGATGTTTTTAGGTCTAGATAAGTTTTCTAACTTAATAATGACAATATGTGATGGATATTGATTTACATTCAGAAATTTAGATGCACCATGATAGGAAAGATATCTACTTCAAGGCTGTCAAATAAAAATAGCCCAAACAATAAGAAATGTAATATTTATATAATTCTTGATTGTGTCGTGGTTCTTTTTGCCATAGCTATTCTATTGTGTGTATATATATATAACAAATGTATATGTACAACAATAAAATAATTAAAAAATAATATATGTGCACATATACTATATACACAGGCATTTTCCTTAACCTATTCTGTATACAAAAATATGTATTTCATAGACACAAAATTCTTGAGCATTATAATTGTTTTATTTGTCCAAATCATTGAATGTTGCATTGCGATATTTTGAGGCAATTATCATTATGATGGCTGAAAATATACATAATTTATTAAAATTTATATAATATGTATGTCAAACAACTGAAAACAAATAGCACAGTACTATTTACTCCCCAAACACTTTTTTATAGGCTATTCTGTACAATTGTTTAAGATGCCAATTTTCATATAACAAGGAGTAAAACATGCATCTTACAGAAGTAAGTTAGTACTTTAATGCACAAAATCATTTTCTTTCTTACCTCAACTTCTCTTTATTTACCTAAAATAATATTTTTGTTAATTACTTGGGAATTTCATACAATGCCCACAAATCACACTGAGTGACCCAGCATGACCTCCTGCCCCAACACAGAACACAGAAGTCCCTCAAGGAGACTATAAAATGAACTGCTCTTTATGTTGGACATCCTGCTGTTTCTCAGAGTAAGGATGATCATGAAAACGAGAAGCATGTCCAGCTAAAGGACCTGCATAAGCTCCAGGCTGCTGCTCACCACCCTCTCCTCTATACCAGCTGTTCTATTTGTACCCTGTGCATGACCATTGTGTGTATAGCCAGCCTTGGTCCCATGCTCTCTTCCACACAGTAGGGTTAGCAGTGCAAGAAGCAGCAGTAGTAGGGGCCATGTGAAGGAAGGGCCCATTCATCTGATGCGGGCAGCCAGGCAATGACCTGAGTCTCCCAGAAGCTTGAGTACCATACCTACTCAGCAATGACATGCTCCACAGCTGCTCTCCCACAGTTGTCACAGCCAACGCGTCTCTAGTTCAGTTTCTATCCTTCTCATTCCATCCTTTTTTTTCTTCTACTTCCATGAAACCAAAATTTAAAAGCATTTTGCCATTTCTTTTAGTTGTTATGGACATACTGTGTGCCCTGCAGGTTTATTCTACATCAATATTATATCTTTTTGAAGCCTCTATGAGTCTCACAGGCTCCTTGGGTGGAGGGGAAGGAGCAAGTGGGGCACATAGCCCTTAGAGTTCTGGAAGCCAATTCCATCTCTAATCATATCTCAATTTTTTTGATGAAAACTTAAACCATAATTTGATGATATAAGCAGATAAGATATGGAGCTAGAGAGATGGCTCAGGGATTATGCTCCTGTAGAGGATCAACATGACAGATCAAAACATTTGTAATTTCAGTTCCAGTGGTTCATATTCCACTTTCTGGCCTCTTTAGGTACTGGGTGCATTATTGCATATACATACTTGCTTACATAAAAAATATTTATGCATATCAACAAAATCACTAGTGGTTGGTTAAAAAGCAGTATACTTTGGGATAATCCTGGCATAATGGCATTATTGGTAAAGACACTTACCACCACCCCCATGTCTGAGAACCTGTATTTGACTGCCAGGACCCACATAGTAGAGGAAGAAAACTGACTCTTGTCAGTTTCCTTCTGAATTATACATGCATGTTGTGTCATGTACATAATCACTCCCTTCCAAACACAGATGTTTGCAGATGGAAAAAGTAAAGAAAGAAAGAAAGGAAGAAAGAAAGAAAGAAAGAAAGAAAGAAAGAAAGAAGAATATGAGACAGAATGTATAAAGCTTGAAAATGAGAGTTTTTCCCAAAGATGAAAGAACTTCAAAGGTGACTCACAGATCACAACTTCAATCACAGAGGGAAGAATTTTGTTGCTGTTGTGTTTTTTGCTTTGTTTTTTTCTTTTCTTTTTTTTTTCTTTTCTTTTTATTTTTTTTTTCTTTTTGATTTTTTTGTTTTTCACCAACCTACTTTAAAGGTTAGGGAATAATCTTCTGGTTTTTAAATGGCAGCATCATCAACCCTTTGCAACCAGCTTGAGAAAAATGAGCAAAGTTATATTGAGTTCAAGGCCTACAGCAAACACACCATGCTTTGATGTGATGCTACCATTACATTCAAAAAAAAAAAGGTGGAACTTTGGTCAGAGAAAAATTACCTAGAACATTTTAAGCTAGATTTTGGACTTGATCAAACTTTCCAATTCTCTTTTCTTTCTCACATTTGTAGCTTGGGCATGAAAAGGTCTATTATATTTTCACTACTATGTTATGGCAGTAAAAATGTTTTAGTGTCATGAATTTATAATGTATGTGGGATATTGTCACAGGATTCATCATTCTTATTATTATTTAATTTTCATATATCACTATTATTATTTTATTTTATATTTCCTATCAATTTAAGGAGAAGGGATTAAATAACACCATAATCAAAATGAATACCCAAAATACATATATGGATATTTTAGAACATGTCAGGTGTGGTGGTGGTAACAGGCCTGTAATCTCAGAAAGTGTGTTATAATTCTGTGGGAGGAGGGGGTTGTTGCTCAAAAAGAAGGAATGAAAGTGCAAGTCAATACTGTATTTGTTATTTATACAAAATCCCAGCAGTTACATCATCATACATAAGACTTTCTTGAGTAGAAGGCAGACAAAATTTTAGCATGATGTGATGAGTTGAACTTGAAGTCTAATCCTTTGCTAAGTGGCTTTGGATAAGTTATAGATGCAGAATGAGAGTGCATTTTTTTTCAGGGTGTACTCCCTAGCAAGGTAACCATGCTATAGTGGAAGTCCATGTATTCAAGAATATCTGGGTAGCAAAATTAAAATGATAGGTTAAAAAAAGACACAGTACTCTGTTATTCTTAGTCATCACTGTGGTATTATGGAACTTCTTAAAAGATTAATTTTTTAAATTATTAGACCTGGTTTAAATAGATATTTAGCTAAGTAAAACTTGAATAAATTAAAAAAAATTCTGCAATTTCATTAACATTGAGGATTTACCTTGCTTTGCAATTTTTCAGTATTTACTTTATTTAATCACTATACAGTCCAATGCCAGTTACTTTTCCCATCTCCACCCCATTCAAACCTCACATCCTCTTCCTTCATCCCCTTTCTAATTATTATCAGAGAAGGGGGACTGCTAAGGAATAATAACCTACCTTGGTATCTCAAGTCACAGCAGTGACTGTGTGCTTTTCCACTGTCTCTGACGCTGTTTCCTTACCTTTGGATCCCTTTACCCTATCTGGACTTTGAAACTTTTAAAATGATGTCATTTAACAACTTTCCACATGTGCTACCAGATGATGTTTTGACATGTATATGCATATTGTTTAATATCAAAATTCATAGCTATTTACCATTAACTGTAATAAAGTATTAAAAATCACATTTTTCCAGTTTCTTAAAAATACAATGTGTTATAAGTATTTCTAAAAAAAAAATAATACTAGTATTCATTGGTTTGTAAGAATGTTTTAGTATGTAAATAATTGCCAGCATTGATGTAATTTGAAGCGAGTTGCAACAATGAGAACCATGTTGGAGAAATATACCTTTACATGAAAGACTTCCTTATAATCATAACTTTGACTTTATGACTCTTAACTTCAATAAAATAAGACTCCTTAGAAATAATTTAAATGAAGGAAGATTCCCTAGTGAAAGCTGTATAGAATGGAGTATGAAAAAAGACAATGAAAAAAAATACAACTTTTTCTGATAAAACATGTTGAGATTTTATTAAAACACATTATCTCCACAGTCCCAGTTTAATAAAATAAGTGTAGGGGAACTTACAATATATAGTATTGTATAGTTATCTGTTGTCTAGATAATATTAATATCTTAACAATGGTCTTCAGAATCCATGAAAATTAATAAACCAATTTTATAAAAAAAATGGTATGTATGTATACACTTTCAAAATACTGTGGATAAAAATTTGAATGTTTATATGCACAGAGATTTAAATACAAATTTATAATAGGTATTAATTCTATATTAGGGTGTATTTAATATTGAATATTTCATCCTATATCATTTTATTATAATAAGTACAGATGACTAGAATTTTCTACTACATATAAAGATATTCAACAAAACTTTGACCCGACATTCATTTTGTCTGTGTGTGTGTGTGTGTGTGTGTGTGTGTGTGTGTGTGTGTGTGTGTGTATAGGGGCTATGTTCATGTGTACAAGTACAAATGTAGGTTATAAAATTGATTTGGATACATATAAGCTAGAGGTACAACTGGTTATGAACCCACAATGTGAGTGTTGGGAACCAAACTCAATTCTGCTGAAAAAATAACATGTTTTTAACCATTGAAGTCTTTCTCCAATCTAAATAATCCAAATTCTATTATTCTAATAGTGATGTGGAAATGTTTTGCAATCGTCTGCTTCTTTAGTGAGCATGACTAAATGTCAGGATAACAAATCATAGGCTTTGATACCTCTTAACAATAACACAGTTATAATTCATTTTGGTTTTAAAATAATTTACCCAGTAATATTTGTATTTGTGTTTATGTGCTGTGTGTGTGCTAGTGTTTCACATGAGATGATGTTTAGCTTTGAAATAATCTATTTTAAAATATTTACATGTAATTAATTTGTGTCTCTGTGTTGTATGTGTTCAAGTACATTGGTGCACACATTTGCTACAGTGCTTCAATAAAGGTAAGAAGATGACATAGGTGATCTGATTCTCTCCTTCCACTGTGTATGTCATGGGCATCTGTTTTAGGCATCATGCCAAATGAAAAGCACATTCACTTGCTGAACTATCTATTTGAATGGGATACAGCAAGTCCATTGTGCCATCAGAAGTAGTTGCCATATATATGTACATATATATGCATATATATGTATATATATGATTTGTTTCTCTGCATGTCTACATTTGCATATACTATGCAATTGATTTACAAACTAGAATCTTAGCATTATAATAACAATTTAGGAAAATTTGGAAAAAATTGTACAGAAATAATTGTTTTCCATTCTGAAAAATATATCTATATATCTATAATATATGCCTCTTAATAATAAAAATAGTAGTAGATATATGTGCTAAATGAACACTCTAAATATTGCAAATATTCTTGAAGTAATCTTTAATGAGACTGAAAATGTTTGCCAAAACTACTAATTAAATAATGGATTACTGATTTAAACTGAGACATTTGGTTATTCTAAAGTCCTCTTAAATGTGATCAAAATATTGAAAATAATCCTTAATCCCTAAACATCTTATTCTCTCTCTGAAAGATGATTCTTGAACTGAAAAGAGGTTCACTGGCTAAGACACTTCCTACTCTCCCTGAAGACCAGAGTACAATTTCAAGTAGGTGAAAACCACCTATGGCTATAGCTCCAAGGAGCTATCCACTGTCTTCTGACTCTGCAAGCACCCACATGCATGTGGTACAGAAAAAAAATATACCAATGACCTTCAGAGATACCAGTGACCAATTCTTGGAAAGACAGAGAGAGAGAGAGAGAGAGAGAGAGAGAGAGAGAGAGAGAGAGAGAGAGAGAGAGAGAGAGAGAGTCATTTTCCTTCAGAGTCAAGCTCTAACATAGTTTGTTTAATCACATGAGGTCAGCCTGGCACACATATATATGTGAACAATTGTAAATGGTCACAGTAAGGTGTGTGTGTGTGTGTGTGTGTGTGTGTGTGTGTGTGTGTCTGTCTGTCTGTGTGTGTTTGTATTCATATGTGTATTCAGCTTGAATACATTAATAACAAACTCAATATTACCAATGTATTGTTGTTACATTATGTCAGTGTTGAATTAAGAATACAAATTAAAACATTTCCTATTGGTGTCATTTGGCCATGATCCAGCCTAGATTTTAATTCTGTCCTTCACACTCTTTGTGTCTTCTATTATTCAATTTGTCTGATAAATAAATCTAAATTTTTACCTCTCAGAAAGATGTCTTGAAAATCTGTCCCTATGTATATGTCTGTATGTTTGAGTATGTGTCTCTAACTAAGGGTTTTTCCATATCTTTTATTAGATAATACAGAAAATATCACATGAGGAAAGATTGAGGAATTTTATAGACATATCTAACGGGTTTTCAAAGTTTTAAGTGACTATAACTGAGTTCAATATACCCATATAATAAACAGTGCCACAAATATTTTTATCAAACAATATTTATATTTTTATTTTTTAGAATTCACATATTTCCCCTTTATTGATCTCAGTATCTATGTTTTTCAATACTTATGGTGGATATTCATTTTATAAGGTTGCTTTGAAATTCCGTTTTTATGGCAAGTAAGTATAATAACACACTTACTAGCATACACATATTTCTCTTGTGTCAAAGTGTTAAAGATGTATAATTTAAGAATACAGTTAAGCATTAGTTTAAGTTGTACAAGCTGATTGCATAGGGAATTCAAGACAAGTAGCATTAGTTATATTGTGCTCTTAAAGGCAGGCTAAACAAGAACACTGAATACAGAATAGGATGGCAGTTTTACAAATGTAAAAGAAAAATTTACCATAATATTACATATATATAAAACAATTAAGAGATCATGAATTTGGAAGGCAGCAAGGGAGAAGATGTAAAGGCAAAAGTGATGTAGATATAGTGCTCTTGCATGAATTTCTCAAAGTAAATAAATAGATGTGTAAAAAGGTACATTCTTTAAAGTGAAGGTTGTTTTATATGTATTAAGTCTTGGAAGGATTTCTTAAAGTTACACTATAAATAATTGATTTATTAAAAAATTCATATGGCTATATAAAATAAACTCCAAAGAACCTACGTTTTTCTATATGCTAAAAGAAAGAAATGAAATATTAAGACTAAGAAATGTAGAAATAATCAAACTAATTCATGTTTTTGAATTACTAATACCTTTGGGTTCTTGCTTGTCAATGTGTCTAACAAACTATGGCACTGGTGTCTGTTTAAGATATTCTGAATTAGTACTTTTTATAGAAATAAGATGATAAATCTTGGATAAGACACAAATGTAAGTCTTGTGACTTCAAACTGAAGTGAATTTTAGTGTGAACTAAATGCAGACCTCCACAGATACACTTGTAGAGTTTCAAAAGAATGTGAGAAGAGGACATCAGTTATATAAGCTAGTACAGGATTTACAAACAGTTGTGAGCAGCCATGTAGGTGCTTGGAATCAAACTTGAGTCACTGATAAGAACCTAATGCTGTTAACTACTGAAACACGTTTTCTGCCTCAACTCCAGTTTTCTAAAATCTCTTTACTATAATACTAATATAATATTATTCTGTTTTTCAGTTCATAGCTTCCTAAATATTACCATTTCTTTACTCACCCAAAGTACCACTAAAATTCAATTATTGATTATATTTGCTTATTATATTTCCATTCATGCATTCTATCCCCAAAACAAAATACATAGAGTATTTTGGCAATAAAATAGTTTGATTTAGATTCTGGTGACAAAATATCCAAATTTTGGTCATTTCAAAACTTTAATTTTCTCAGAGTAGATGCCATCACAGTAAGTGAAAATAAATGCAAAAGAAATCATAAACATTCCAAGTTCATGGTTGGTTTCGTAACAATTTGCTCTAACAAGATATTACCCATGTCGTAGAAAAATTTCACAAATGCCTCCCTAAACTATCACTCCCAATGACCTAATATTTTCATACTAGACCTCATCATTTAAATGTTTCGCCATCTCTATAATGCTAAAGAAAGGAATGGCATAACACACAAAATATTTTGTGAAAAGTTCAAACTTTAGTGCATAAAAACTTTTTGTGACAAATTCAACTATTCACAAGCAATAAAATTTTTCATCATATCCACTTGTAAGATCTTTAGGAAAAATGTTGTCTTATTATGGTAAGTGGCGAGTACCCTTAAACCATGTATTCTTTACGAGTCTCTTAATTTCTCTAGGTGTAGTGTAATCTCATAACTTGGGAGGCACATATGATGATAAGATTTTAAGCCCAATCTATGTGTGAGAACATTCCTCAAAATTAAAGCAAAAGAAAACATGAGAAAAACAAATAGATTAAATTCATTGACGTATAAAAAGAAATGAAATAATGAAAAGGTGCTACATATATAAAACAAAAATTTCAACCTTAAAAGAAATATAAATTAGAAAAATTACAGAAAAGTGAATGGACCTGGAAATACACTGAAAAAGGTACTCTAGTCTTAGAATGATGTATATGTACTTTGCTTCATTGTGGATCTTTGCTTTTACTTTGTAAATTTTTATATCTGTATTAAAAAGTTTATTTATATTTACAAGATAGTGTATATAGAATTTGGATAATTAGAAAAGAAATACATGAAAAGAGAAAAAATAATCTTCAAGGGAGAAAAGTAAGGAAGTAGCAGAAAACATGATTTGAAAATTAGAGAGGAAAATAATGGAAGTAATAAAACACATGTGATTTGAAATTTTTAAAAATATATTTATTTTCTACATATACATTTATTACACATGTATTATTACACATATACAAAATAAACTACATATAGTAATAAGAACCATGAAACAATCAGGAATTATATTAATGTTGCATTCATAGTGTTCTGGCTATTTGTATTTGGCAACCTTGAAGAGAACATCTTTTCTATTTTAGTGAGTCTAAAATTATGAATGTAAATCAATAGTTATCATAGCTCATCTCTATCAACTTAAAACATCTATCTAGACTTAAAAACATATTAACCCCTAAACAACTAAGCTTAATTTTAAAATTAAACTATCTGGACTTCAACCCCATCAGAGACTTGAGAAGGAATAAACTTAATTATCTGAGTAAACAAGAAGTGCAGGTTAGCAGCTTCCAATAAGAAAAAAAAAATGGCAGAGACAGTTTGCTGCCTGAACAGTCACCAAAAACTCTCTATAATGTTGGAGCATCATCTTCAGCCTTCCAGTCCACTATTTCTGATAGACATATTTGTGAAGCAGGAACTATTGAAGACTTGCTTAGCTTGACTTGGCAGAGTTTGGTCTTCGACTCTGCCTGCATACAAACTTGCTTATTTTTAGACAGAATTCTGTCTGTAGGAAAAATGAGTGAAATTTTGCCCAGTGGCATATTTGCCACATTTGAACCCATTTCCATAAGGAAGTTCTTTGATGTTCATCATCTTCATTGACATAGACTGGGCATTTCCAGGAATTAACCTGTCTTATTGTCAAAGAATATTTAAAATACTAAAAACATCTCTAGCACTCAAGAAAATGCTCTACAGAGCAGCCCACACAGTACTTCATTTGATACTTTTCTTTCCAGCTGTGTTATTAACAGCAAAATTTACCCACTACAAACTATTTTTTTTCAATTTTTGTAAATCATAGCTTTTATTGTAGATCATATCTAAAATATTCATGTACATTTCCTTTCTATTGATATATAGAAGTTTCATTTTTAGAAATTAAAATCTAGGAGTTGCATATAACTCTAGCCACATAATATATATTTTTAATTTATGATGTACCTCACTGTTTAAATATCTAATGTATGTAGGCCAAAATTAACCCATATAGCCAGACAATTATCTAAACTTGACAAATACTGTCATAAAACAGTACTGAAAAATTCTAATTATTTATTATTATATTATCAACTTTAGAGCAACAAATAACATGCTCAAACTTTAAAGAAAACCATAAAGCTTGTGAATATCTTGAAGAGAATAACTAGGTGAATGTAGAAATGATAAGGAGAGAAAAATATTTATCATCTGATTTGATAAGTACATGATATATATAAGTTTTGAAATAGCAAAATGTTTATGATTAATGTATACAATCGGTACGTATTCACTAAAACACAAGCAACATAAAAAAATTGATAAATTCTTGATTTTGATTAAAATAGATTAGCTTTGCACAGAAAAAAAGAAGAAATATTTAATGAAATTGGAAAGAGTGCAGAATTTTTCAAAAAATGGGAAGGCAAGAACCTCAAGTAGAGTTGAGACTAAAATAAGACTTGGTACTCAGCATTAAACTTATATTGATTGTCAAATAAAAAGGTAAAACTTAATGATTTCTGTAATTCTTTATGAAGTTGTATAACAAAAAGTGTGTACTGAGTTCAGAGAATATGAAAATTCATGTTGAAACCTCAAGGCTATTCTCTTGGAATAAAGATTTTTTCAAATAATGACAAAGTAGCTTTCAACATGGCTAAATTAATTTCTGCATCATTTCTAACTGTAAAAACATTTGTGGTATGTTTGCAAGTGCATTTTGATTAAATAGAAATAAAGCAGCTACAGAGAAAATTTGAGCCATATGGAATTGCACAATTTCACTAAAATTCTTATATAACCATATTATTAGATCAAGAAAAGCTATATAAAATCCAAGTGCTGATGTTATCAGGGACCATGTGCCTAGTTTTGCATGGCAAAATATTCCCCCGAAAAGTATGTATTCAGTTGTAAGTATTTTCATTTTTGAAAATAGCATACATTTATAAAAATGTATATTGATTATATTCATCTGCCACTAATTCCCTTCTACTCCTCCTAATAGCCTCCTTTCTGTATCTCTCCAAGCTTTATTTATTTTTAAAGTTGTTTTGTTATTAGTACCCTTTGGCATCCAATTGGTGCTGTCCATATGCATAAGGTTCTGTGTCCACCCACTGGGACATGAACAGTTTATGAGAAACCACATTCACAAGGGAGAGGGACTCCTAGTCCCTCAGCAGCCATAAGCTGACAATAACTGTTCCACTAGGGGTGGGATCTTGTGAACTTTTCTCGCCAACTCTGTGCTAGAATTCTAACTTGAAAATAACTGAAGCTGCTATGAGTTGATGAGTGTAACATACATGTCATGTATGAAAGTCAGCATTTATAAACTCTTTATTCACATCAGTTGGCTCTTTTTTCTTTCCCCCCTTTTGAAAACTCAAGAGTTATTTATCCATAACACATTGACCAGTTAAAAGTGCCTGAAAATTTAGAGAAGCAACATATTAACATGGATAATTGTTTCCAGATTTTCTGGAAGAGCCATTTCTCTAGCACAGAAATTTCATACTTCTTCTACCTAACGAAGATGAAGCAGCTACATATAAAATAAGAAATATTCTTGAGGTTCACAAACTAGCACAACACATCTACTAGAGACTTTTATTTGACTTGACGTTTATAGATTATGGAATAATGTCATTAATGGTTTACTTACATATCAGTGCTCACTATAATCAAAATAAACAATTAAAAGATATGCAAGAATATTCATGAAGCAAAAGTTTTAGAGGTAATAAAATTCAGGAACACACACAAAAACAAGAATGGGAAAATTTCAGAAATGTGTTTTTTTAAACTATAACAAACATTTGAAAGAGAAATTGAAACATAAATTCCTCTAAAAGCAACCAATTTTATTCATATTCTCTCAATCAATATATTCCAGGCAGCTTTCAACAAAAAATATAAAGCATTATTTTTAAAGCTTTGTTTATTTTTATATAATTTTTATGAAGGCTTTGCCTGCTTATATGTTCTGTACCACACGCATGCAGTAGCCATAGAGGTCAGAAGAAAGAGGCATCTTTCCTGAAACTGGAATTGCCACATAGGATTTGAGAAGCAAGCTCAGTGTCCCTACAAGAGAAGCAAATTCTCTTAACCATTGAACCCAGAAAAGGCATAGTCTAAAGAGACATACAATGTGAGAAAGACTCATGTATAGCAGTAATAATGTAGTGAATGAAAAACACATAACCTGTATGGATAAAATATAAGAATTAAAGGGGAAATATCATAAACTATATAAGAAGGGAGAAAGTGAAATTATTTTTATCCTAAAGTAAATATACTATATTATTATTTGTAGGAAAATATTGTTTATCATAGACTAAAAGATGTTTGGGGTCTATTCTGATAATGAACTTGAAATTGTCACAAGGCAAACCCCAGGAAATAAATTAATTCAAAATTTATTTAAAATAGTGATAATACTTATTAAAACTAGGAAGATCATATATTGTTCTGTATATGTAAAATAACCAATTCAAACTCATGGTTTATTAGGAACACAAATTTCTGAAAACAGTAACTAGTGAAACACTTTAGAAATCATCAGAAGCTAGATGTGGACAAATGTGACAGGTTTAAAATTGTAAGGTCTCAGTCACAGGACCTTTTACATTCTTTTATGAGTTTTAGCACGAGAACCTTTAACAGCTTTTCATGGCAAAGATCTGAGAAAAACCTATTCATGCTTCAGGCAGGTTGAAAGGAATAGTAATCATTTTGAAATATACCCTGAACATTATGGTCTCCATAACAAAGTTCTTTCCTGGGGGAAAAATACTTCACCACAGACATACATGACTTAAAGGAAGGGAAACTAGAGAAATGACATTCGCTCTAATACTTCAGACTCACAAGAGGGTAGAAGTAAAGGCTGAAAAGCTCTACATGAGCATAGAGGAGGAAATGAGGTCAATGAGAGAGGGAAATAGAGATTGATTTAATCATAAGATTGTACATTGCTTGCTTTCTATAATTCCTTACCTCTGTATCAACAGAGATCAGATGTAACAGTCAATTATGATGGGAAAAACTTCAAGAAAAATGTATTTTAGGAGTGTCTATGGAAGGACAAATACACCCTGGAGAAAAAGTCAAGGACAACATAAGAAATTGAAGACTGACACATCTATAGCTGCAGTATATGTTAAATACAGTACAGGAATGTGGAATAGAACTTCCCAGAGCTTCTTCTCCCCATAGAAACATCAATTTGAACAACCATGCTTGCATTAAAATATCGTAACAACACCTAGGGGAATTAGGTCAGAGATTTGAGTACCTGTGTGCAACACATAAGAAAGGACACATTGAAAAGGAGAGAAAGTATCATTTTATTTTAACTACCAGTTCTTCTCATCCCAGAGTGCATAATTTAGAGATTAATACTTCGCTTTGAAAAAGAAGGGTAAAGAACAATAGACAACATCATAAATCCCAAACCTGCATATGTTCACATAAATTCCAGTAAAAGGTATGCTTGCATTGGCCTGAATTTCTAGAATAATGTTCACAGACTTGGCCTCCTCAACACAACTCTATCATGAGAAATTCCACTATTGTTGGTGACAGGATTATTCAAAATATGATATGTATGTTCTGGAAATCTATCTATATCACTTACCTTGATAGCAAGCAGCAGGGAATAATAAAAAAGAGATAAAATAATATATCACCATCAAGATAAGCACGCATCTTTATACAAATTTCTGCCTGCAAACAGCAGGGGCTCATTATTAATAACCAGGAGATTGGGCAGCTAAACAACGGAAGTACCAGATGATATTATTTTTCTCAAGTTGAATAAGCTAATATATTTTACTATGCATGAGCAAAATTTCAAAAATTAGCTCATTTTCTTGGGAATAACCTTTGGAACTTTGTGCCTACTGTGTTAATAGGCAGTCAACTTGGATCAGAAAATCCTAAAATACAATCTTATATAAACTCACTTAAGAAAGCACAAAAGTTTGATGAAGGAAACTCACACCAGGTAAACATGCAGTAGAGAAATTTAACCCAGGATCGGTTTTACACTTCTCAGTATTTTAAGTAATTGATATGTGCCCATTCAGATCTTGGGAAAACCTGACTCTTAATAAAACTGTTGAAGAATTTTAATTTAACAACATACATACACTTGCAAGGGATCACATCCAAAATCCTAGGTTCCTGTGATCCCGATGAAATATATATACATTGTTAACACACACATTTAATCCCTCTGGCTGGAATACAGACACCATTTTAGTACTCACCTTTAATCACAAACAATAACTTCTTTGAAGGCAAGTCAAAGTGATAAATCAGAGAAATATTTGACAGAATAAGTTGGACAGAGGAGAGTCCCAATTTTCTTGTAAACAGACAGGAAAAAGATGCTACTTAAAAACAGTATAGGGAAAGAAAGTTGGAGTTGAGTTAGGTAAAGTTCAGTTGAATGCAGTTGAGTTCAGTTGTTTGTGGAGTTCTGATCCATTGCATTCAGTTTGTCCAGTCAGTGGAGTTCAGTTCCTGGCGTTCAGATACAGTTTTTCCAAGCAGAGTAATTGAGTGAGAAACATAGAGAGGCCTGGCTGAATCAGTTAGCTTGGAGAGGAGTTTTAAGCTAAAACAACTGAATTCAACCAGTCAGCCAGAGTTCAAACAGAGAACTAGAAAACGAGAGCTTGTTCAGCAGTAAGTCTCAGAGTCTGAAACATTCTAGGCTTGATAGCAGATGTAACCATGAAGCAGAAGCCTTCAGGGTCTTAACTTGCAGAAGACTAAATTGTATAGAGGCTGGAAGCTTACAGGCTTGGGCCTAGGGATAGATAAAACTGATCAGCCCAAGCCATGATTCTTAAAGCTTAGGTATGGCTCTCTTCTCATCCCTCATTGAGTAAATCAAAACAACACAATTACATAAGATAACAAATGAAACATATTGTTATTTATGAACCAAGTGTATGAGGCATTGAGTTGGCGGTGCATTTGTAAATGTAGTCTTCAATTTTCTGGAAAGTATTCTAGGTATCTATTAATATCCAGAGGTGTTTCCCCAAGGTAACAATAAAGGAAAAATGCATTTCCCAGATGTGTAGCCTTCAGAATTATCATGCATGTGTGTGTGTGTGTTTGTCTGTGTTTGAGTGCTTGTGTGTGTGTATGTGTGCGTGTGCCCATGCTAGTTCGTATTAAATGTACTTCTGTGCAAATGCATGTGGAATCAGTGTGTCAACATTGGATGTCATTCTTCAAGACTCATTCATGTTTTTTTTCCTAGTGATTAAGTCCTTCATTTTGTTTAATAAGATAGCTTATTAGGCTATCTACTCAGTTCCTACAGCTGGCATTACCACTTTGTGCCACCATGCGTACCTATTTTATTCCATTGGTTTTCTGAGATCAAACTCAGGGCTTTAAGTGTGCCCTACAAGCACTTTACTGACTGAGCCAGCTCACAAAATAAATATTATTATATGGACCATGAAAAATTTCTGCTATTTTGCTTTAGTAAATGATCTGGTAGCTGACTGATCCTGGGGTTTATCAAAGATATTTCATGGGATGAAGTATTTCTTTAAAAGTTTACTTTTAGGTGTGTGTGTGTGTGTGTGTGAGAGAGAGAGAGAGAGAGAGAGAGAGAGAGAGAGAGAGAGAGAGAGAGAGAGAGAGAGAGAGAGAGAGAGAGAGAGAGAGAGAGAGAGAGAGAGAGAGAGAGAGAAAGAGAGAGAGAGAGACTGTGTGTATTATGGTGTTATGTCAGCATGTAAGTACAAGTGTCTGTGGAGGGGAGAGATATTAAATACTTCTGGAACAGATGATGATAATGTTTGTGGTCTTCAGTAAGTACTTCTATTAGTCTATATTCATTAATATAAATATACACATGCACATATATACGCATGCATACGTACACACATACATATATACATTCAAACACACATATATGTGTACATATGTAATTTATTGGATTAGCGTACTGAATATTTTCTAGGTAGTTCAACAACTGTCATCTCATACTGGAGAGGCTGAAAATTGTTTAGTTGCTCAGTTCAGGAGAATTGAGCTCTTAGCAGTACCAGACTGGAACTTCAGGTCTACAGGATTCCTGGAGAGATACTCATCTTCATTCTGCCTTAGAAGCTGGTAGAAGCTGGTTCTAGCAGTAGTGAAATGCTGCAGTAGCAGAATAGATGAACTTTCCAGCAAGAGTGAATGCAAATAGACAAAAAGTCAAGTTTTCTTCATCCACATCTTTTTAATCTGGGTTGGTACTAGAAGGTGCCACCCACATTTAGGATGAGTTTTCTTGTTTCAAATCATCTGATCAAGAAAGCCCCTCATAAAAGTTCCAACAGGATTCCATTACAGTTGATTCCAGCTACAATCAAGTTGACAACCTGATTTGGACCACTAGAACTCATCCAGTAGAAAGAGAAAACTTATTGACACAAGTAGTCCTCTGACCTCCATAAATGGGACAGGGCGAGTGGGTAAGAAGGTAAAATAAAAAAATAGAATCTATACAAGACTATGAAAAAATAGCTTTCAGGGAACAAATGAACTCAGCATTTAGGTCAGTCTTTTCCAATTGTATAATAAGCTGTCAATAGAAATGTTCTGAGAAAACAAGAAAAAATAAGTTTATAGAATTCACAGCGTAGAGCGAAGCATCTTTTTAAAACCTGGAGATCCAATAAATAGAATTACAGTTTACATTTGAGGGGTGATTATTGTGGGTTAAGACTAATACTTTAATACAATTGATATGGAACTTTCTCAATAATGAGAGAGAGAGAGAGAGAGAGAGAGAGAGAGAGAGAGAGAGAGAGAGAGAGATGAACAAAAGGGCTTTTTCTGCTCATTTAAGCAATCATCTTTATTGTGTAGTACAATACACAGAAACTAGCTATATTTTCCATTAGTCTTATGGATCTATGCAGCCTGGATAATTGAATTTCTACCCTGATAGAAGACATGGAATTTTCTCTTTTCTTAGTATGCTTCTAGGTGCTGATAGTAGATGTAGAATATGACAGCCAGATAATAGTTTTCTTCATCAAGGAAAAGAATCCGATGACAATAGCAATATCTAACCTTGTAATCTGTGAACAAGACATAGTTGTATAAGTATTTTTTTGGTTTTCTAACAGAAACACTTTATGAAACCAAATAGAAAATCTATATGTTTCTGTAAACACAGAAAGAAATGTAAAAAATCCAACATTGTTAATGACAAAAAATAATAACAAATTCACTTTGGAAGGAATAATTTTAAACATACTATAAATCATATAAGACAAAACAGCAGTGGTTCTAATCTTCAATCATGAACATTTAAATCTGGGTGTAGATGGTACATTACTGCAATCCCAGGACTTGGGAAATAGAAGAAGGAAGGTTACATATTTGAGGCTATCCTGAACTACATAGTGAGTTTCAGAATAAACAGACTTCTTCTCTAAAGAAAAAATAACAATTAAGTAATTGGCAAATAAAAAATGAAATTGTCTCTATTAAGATAAATACATAGATAAAATACATCTGTTTTTGTAATAACTTTAAGACAAAACATAAAGTCCTAACCTTAAAAATTGAACAAGTGAAAAATTTAATAGTTATACAAATTATAAAGGAAACTGTAAAATTGTTCCTGTGTCTATACACAGGAATTTAAGAACTGAGAAATACAGTAAATTTGAGGAGCTGCAACATAAATATTTCTGTCTGTATTATTTTAGTACACTTGTGACAAATCAAAAAACATATCATATACAATAAGGCAAAAACATAAACAAGATACATAAAATGAATTCATTATTAACAATAAGATGTCTGCCTGTTATCTATAGATACTCACTATGAACATTGGAGAATAAATAGAAAAATAAATGGAATGATATATTATTTCCACAGAAAAAGTCATATTGTTAAAATGTTGATAGTACCAAAAATGGTCTACATAATCCAAATAGTACTTATTATAATTTAAAGACACATAAACAAGAAAACAATTCTTTTAGGATTACAAAAGGATGCAAGTAGCCAAGAAATTTTGAGCAAGTAGAACTAATTTGTGGGTATGACACTATTTTGTTCAAGTCCCAAGTAAAAGATGTTATAATCAAACAATCATAGTACTGATATATAAACAAAACCACTATAAAATCACCATTTCATCTAAACCTGAAACAAGGAGGATACTCAGAATACAAGTCAACCTGACATAAAATTTCTCTACAGCCATGAGCCTGTGAGCATATAGTTATTTTTTCCAAAATATGTTGGCATATAAGGAAAGCCTGTGTAACACAAGAGAAAAATAAAATGGACAGAAGTTCCCAAATCAGTCCAAAGCTTAGGAAAACATACTCTTTGAGATTTTCATGATTTTATAAGAACAAACTCTGCACTATCCTTTATATTTCCATGAGTATCAGTTCCATATTCCAAACTCCCTTGAGTTGTAGTATCTAATGCCACTGATATCCCCTCTCAGCCTGGGCATTGTTGTTCCTCCTCAGATTTAGGGAGCAGTGATTCCCTTGAAAATCAACCCCATTTCCAATGTCCCTAATAAGAAGTCTTGTATCTGTTGACATTAAACCAGCCAGATACAGGACTTTTTATTAGGGACATTGGAAATGTGGTTGATTTATACAAAGATACAGTTGATTTACTAGTAAGAGTTTTGAGCTCTAATTAAAAAATTCAGTATTTACCTAATGATTTTGGGAAATGTTTCAAACTATCTTTAAAATCATTATATGTAATGTGAAAGCTATAACTGGATGCTTGTCTACTAGAAGATTCTTGGTATAAAGAAATTTTGTGCTTTTTCACTAAATATACAATCTTCTAAGCAATTTAACAGTAGCCTTTTTGCTTCCAAATGAAGTTTTATTATTTTATGTAATTTGTGTATACATTTATTTATATTTTAAACCTATGCAGAAAGCTAGTGATATTTCTATATACAGGAATACTTACATAATACTTTTAGAGCACAAGATTTTCCCTTGATTTTTAACTCTGTTCAGTTATTGTATTTACTATTTTCTCCCATGAGAAAACATTTTGGTTTAACCTGAACTAATGCGGATGATTCTTATTTACTTTGAGTTTGTATTTATAATACAGTCTTCAACTTGATTGCATAAGGGATAACTCCTTATATATAAATTATATTCCAAAAACTGTTACACATTAAGAGGAGCAACTACTTGTAAATGTGATGGGTCCCAACCTCTCAGCCAATGATATGGCTTCTGCTGTATCTGTACAATAATGGTCAATGAAGTTTTCCTAACTCAAAGTGAAAGTTGGAATTTTTCAATGTTTTATTCATTTATTCATTTGAAAACTGAATATTGATATAAACACCAATGTCCAAATCGTTCTGTACTACTTACTTGTGTACTCCCTGGTATTTTTTTTAAATATTAAAAGCATGAATTAGAGAAAAAAAAGAAGAAGTCTTGTATCTAAAGCTATATTTACATTTGCAACATGGACATGGAAATAAAAATATGCTTTGAAACATTTTTGTCTGCTGTGATTTGACATACTGGGATTTTAATTATTATTAATATTATTTATTATTTATTTTTATTTTATGCATATGTTTATCTTTTCTGCATGTATATCAGTATAGAAATGCCTGCCTGGTCAATAGAGAGGCCATAAGAGAATGATGGACCTAGGTCATATAGACCAGTTACTGCTTTTAAATGCTGAGCCATCTCTCCACTCTGGATTTATATTTTATTTACTTGTTATTCATTACATTTTTCTAATGGGATTTTGATGGTAGGAGAATTTGTAAAATCTTGTGTAATCATTTTCTTTACTCTAAATGTAAAACATGTTCAAATTACAGTTCTAGGCTTCTGGAAGTTCAGCAAATTTTCTTCATTTATATCTATCTCTGTCTGTGTTACTGAAACCTCACATTGATTGTGCTGACATACTCAAAATCAACACAGATTTTTTCTGAGATGGCTAATTTCATCACACTATTTTTAAAACTTAGGTAACTATTATATTTAAAAGAAGTACATTTGAACATATCCTGAATGACACTGTGATTAAATTGATTCCATATTTACTACCTCTCTATATAAGCCATACATTCCTCAAGTATGACATCTTTATTTTAACTAGATCACATATTAACTATATATGGTTGTATTTTGTTTCTATGAAAGAATAATTTTGAGGAATCAAATTAAAAGTGAAAATAATTTATTAGGTTCATAGATTCAGAGGTTTATAATATGGTCCCTTGGCTACATTGTGCCAGATTCATTGGTGAAACATATCAACATATCATAAGGATAGTGTGTAGTATATCAATCCATCCTTCAGTTTGGCTTTGCATTTTCAATAAGAAGCTCTTGCCAATAGTTCATTAAATTATGCATTTTCCAATAGACTCTAGTGGTAAAGCAAGAGCCTTCATGGTACTACTATTTCTGAACTTTTTGACATGACAAATGTTTCTTCAATTTATGAATCTCTGGAGCTATTTCATCTCCAAAAATGATACCATGAATTTATTAAACAATATTCAAGATAAAGTTTCATCATTCTCAATGAAATATACATTTGCATTTGCATTTCTTACAAATTGAATAGCTTAGGTGTTTCCAACTTTACAGTTAGAATTTAATCATTTTAAATCCATTCAATATATTTTATGTTACATTTTATGAATTGTAACAAGGGAAAAACTTTTCACTTTTTTCCAGAAATTCCTGCAAGTAAATATCAAATGCCATCATTTTCATAAATGATATATAATTTAATCGAATTGTTCCTTAGTAAATAATGTAGTAGTTACTTTTGTTCCATTTTTCAATAATATACTTCTCATTTTCGCAGGATGTCTCATCAGGATCACTTTTAATGACAATATTACTAACAAAAGATTTTTTAAAGACATTGAAAGTTCAATTCTGAACTTCATATGGAAAAATAAAAAACCCAGAATAGCTTAAACAATCTTGTACAATAAAAGGTGCTCCGGAGGAATTTCCATACCTGATTTCAAATTGTACTATAAAGCAATAGTAATTAAAACAGCATGGTACTGGCACAGCAACAGGCTGGTTGATCAGTGGAATCGAATCGAAGACCCAGATATGAATCCACACACATACGGTCACTTGATTTTTGACAAAGAGGCCAAATCCATTCAATGGAAAAAGGATAGCATCTTCAACAAATGGTGCTGGTCTAACTGGAGGTCTATGTGTAAAAAAATGAAACTGGACCCATATTTGTCACCTTGCACAAAACTCAAATCCAAGTGGATTAAAGACCTCAACATAAAACCAGAGACACTAAGCCACTTAGAGGAAAAAGTGGGAAAGAGCCTGGAACATATTGGCACAGGAGACAACTTCCTGAACAGAACACCAACGGCCCAGGCCTTAATGTCAACCATTAATAAATGGGACCTCATGAGGCTGAGAAGCTTCTGTAAGTCAGGAGACACTGTCAAAAGAACAAAGCGACAGCCTACAGACTGGGAAAAAATCTTCACCAGCCTTATATCTGACAAAGGTCTAATATCCAAAATACATAAAGAACTCAAGAAATTAAACACCACCAAACCGAATAACCCAATTGAGAAATGGAGCTTGGAACTAAACAGAGAATTCTCAACAGAGGAGTATCAAATGGCTGAGAAACACTTAAAGAAATGCTCAACCTCCTTAGTCATCAGGGAAATGCAAATCAAAACAACCCTGAGATTCCATCTTACACCCATCAGAATGGCTAAGGTCAAAAACTCAAGCGACACCACATGCTGGTGAGGATGTGGGGAGAGAGGAACACTCCTTCATTGCTGGTGGGAATGCAAACTAGTACAGCCACTTTGGAAATCTATCTGGTGCTATCTCAGAAAAATGGGAATAGGGCTTCCTCCAGACCCAGCTATTCCACTCCTTGGAATATACCCAGAAGATGCTCCAGCACACAACAAGAAAATTTGCTCAACCATGTTCATAACAGCCTTATTCATAATAGCCAGAACATGGAAACAGCCTAAGTGTCCCTCAGTAGAAGAGTGGATAAAGAAACTGTGGTACATATACACTATGGAATACTACTCAGCTTTTAAAAACAAGGAATTCCCGAAATTTGTGGACAAATGGATTGAGCTAGAAATGATTATAATGAGTGAGTTAACACAGTAGCAGAAAGAATCAAATGGTATATACTCACTTATATCTGCATGCTAGCTCAAGGGGCATGTCCCACGAAAGCCTTCACTTACCAGGAAACTGGGACAGAGGGGAAGGCATCCTATTGGGACTCTAAATGAGAGACGCATGGGAGAATAGCAAAATAAAAGGATACAGAGGGTCCTAGAAATCTACAAGTAGAAAAATATGATAGGCAGATTTGGGCCCAGGGGTCCAGCTCAAACTAAGGCACCAGCCAAGGACAATAGAGGAGGTAAACTTTAAACCCCTTCCCTGATCTAGCCAATGGTCAGAATATTCTCCACAGTTGAGTGGAGAGTGGGATATGACTTTCTCACGTACTCTGGTGCCTCACATTTGACCATGTCCCCTGGAGGGGGAGACCTGGTGGCACTCAGAGGAAGGACAGCAGGTAGCCAAGAAGAGACTTGATACCCTATGAGAATATATAGGGGGAGGTAATCCCCCTCAGGAACAGTCATAGGGGAGGGGAATAATGGGAAAATGGGGGGGGGAGGAATGGGAGGATACAAGGGATGGGATAAACATTGAGATGTAACAAGAATAAATTAATAATAATAATAAAAAAAGATTCCTTAAGGCAAAATAGGCTTATTCCAATATACAAGTAGAAACTCTACAAGAATCTACCCATTATGACTTTTCAAAGATATGTCATTAATTCTTCATTTTACAGTATCAAATCTCTGTCATTCTACAAAGCCTACAAATAAAAAACATTGTTTAGTAGCCTAAGCAATATGATGTTATTTTCTCTCACATTTTGATTCTGGAAAACCAAGATTAATATGTCAACAAGTTTGTGTTCTCATAAGTCTCCTTTTGTCTTGTAAAGTTTACCTTCATTTTTCTTCTGTGTAGTTTGCTGTGAAAACAAATCACTTCTATCCCTTTTACCTTGATGAAAGTAACCATAATGGGGTAGGGCCTACCCCAATGACAAAACTTTATCAATTTTTTAGAATTTCCTAATATATATTTTAAAAGTGTTTATATACACCTGTGTACATACATATGTGTGAGTGTGTGTGTGTTTATGCATTTATAGGTCCTTTCTATAAATGCAGTTATATTCTCAGATATTGTTTTTGGGTGCTTCCACATATTAATTTTTCAAGGATACAACATAGTTAATTACTATCACTTGCTACAATATTATAATCAAGAGGAATTAAAAAAAGTATGGTATGACAGTATCATCTTTTACTACAAGGAGTCAATTGTAGAATGTTTAAAGCAAATTATGTAAGAATATCACAACCAATGATCTCCAGTATAAAAGTCCTTTGAAATTTTATTGATGTTGAGATGAGAGGTGAAAGAAAATAAAGAATAGAAAATATTAAGCACTAAGTCAGAAGAATTACATGTCTTCAGAATTTTCTTCTTTTACTCTCAGATAATGACACTGAAATCCTGGCTCATGAGGGTAGTCTCTAACAAAGTGGCAGACCCAGCAAAGGAACTTCAATAAGTATATAACTAGTTTTGAAATTTTTATATACTTAAATCATAGATAGGAAAGATTGTGGAGTACCTGACTCCAGTGCCCCAGAAAATTCAATTTAGTAGCCATGAACCAATTTGCTATCTGAAAGATATATAATACCTGACAACTAAGCTCTTTGTAATTGCTTATTATTAGCACTTAAAAATCTTTCAATATATTATGTCTGACTGTTATTAAAAAAACAAAAACAGAAAAAGTTACATGGAGAGTAATAAAAATCTATTTCACATGAAATATGAAAAATACTTAGAAATAATGAAGTAATTTTATAAATAGTATATTCACATGTGAAATACTCTACTTCATAATAGAAATAACTTAAAACAGAGCAGTAGTAAACATACAGTAACAAACATGCCAATATATAATAATACTACTAGAAAACAAACTGCCAAAAGTAAAAGTGAAAAAATTTTATAAATTCATTAATATTTGGGCAGCTTACAACTGCCTCTAACTCCAGGTTCAGAGGATATGATACTGTCCTCTGGCTTTCTTAGGCAGAAATGTTGGGCATATGCATTGATACAGAAGCACACACACACACACACACACAAAAATTAATAAAGACAATAACTTTTTCATTCTTCATTGACTAAAAAGAAAATAGATATCAAAAAGTCCCATGAAAATTCTTTGAATTTTGTGCCTCTTTGACTCATGTTGTTTTTTTGATACTACAATCCTGTCACTGCACTTTTAAGATAGTCTATTAATTTTGGTTAGATAATTGTATGGGAAATACATCCAAATCTAGAAGATGTGTTTATCTGAATAAAAGAAAACTTTGTGCTTCCCATTATGAAAATGGTCAGATGCAAACAATTTGCCACCATGGATTGGACTTTTTCAAGGAAATATACCATTGTGGGTAATCCATGATATCCTATGCTACTGGATGATTACACACTTGGTAGTATATATAGCTATATCAGCTTGAGTGAGTCTATTCCATAATGCTTAATAAACACATAACTTACATTTTGATGGGCATTTTATTCAGGAGCAAAGTAAGTGATATGGCTGGTTTGGAAAAGATACTTGAATATACAGAGCACATCATCTTAGTCACTTAGTTATCATTGTACCCTTGCTAAAGACATTCTCCTTGTGTGAAATTTCACACAAATATAATTGTTCTCTCATTTTATTCTTTTCTGTATGCTTAGTTATACTATTTTTTCTTAATTTCTTGGAACAATTTCCCTATTATTCCGTTTCCAAGGCTCCAAGTTACCCAGCTAAAAAATTTAGCCATGGCCCATACATTGGTATAAAGAGCAGTCATCTGGCCATTTTTGTTTCTGAGCAAATCGAACAGCCAGGTTTATGGTAAAGCATTCTGATACTTGAGAGTATTTCTTTTCATTAATGATAATTTAGGGACATTTCAGGAAAGGTCTTTAGTAATGGTTCTATCTACATTTTGCTCATTCCTGTTCATCCTTCAGAACCATCTGTAAGTGTGGCTTCTTTTTCACTTTTTTCTGATCACAGGACACTCCTTATACATGCTACAGATACAGATTAGTAAAGTAAATGTAGTGCAACTGTAATGATAGTCATGGGCATTTGGTGCACATTTTTATCTAATTTATTTGTACTCAAGGGCCTCCTCAGTTCCACTCACATATATACCATCTCCTTTTAATGATAAGTGCTACTGTGCATACTCAAATTTATGACTTCTTGTACACAGTGGACTTCTTTAATGAGAAACAACTCTCTCTTATTTCAAGGAGTTCTGGGTCTGTATTTGGTTCAAGCATGAGAATGTTTCACAGTGTCTTTCTACTTTTTTAATTATTTGAGTTAAAATTATATTTTGAACTCTATCTACCCTGAATATATAGATCAACCAGGAATTCAGGAGGATTTCTAAATATTCCACTTCTAGGAGTACCATGAATAAATAACCATATATAAATATTCATCAAGCAATTCTTATTGTTGCTTTAATATTGCAATCAGTTTTACAACTATGTCATTATTGCCATACGTAAGTGGTATTGCTCTTTGCCTGCCACCATCTCAGAATCCTATTATTATAATCGATTGCTTTAGGTTTACCCATTTCATTTAGGAGTATTTGCACTGTATATTATAACAAACAATAAAGGGATTGCAGAGATCTTTAGAATACCATAGTTCCTTCCAGAAAATTTATTTTGTGGGATCATGATGAGAAATGTTTTTTTAAAAAATTTTTCGTAGCATAGATAAGAAAGTCCTCTTCTATCCAACAATACAGTTCTAATAGCTGATACCTTACATGCTTTTTTCCCTACTTTCACATTAATTGAGGATAGACATAGAATGTTTAATTTAATCAGAAAAGAACACCTTTTGTTCTGTTTGCCAAATAAGCATATGAACTGCGAAAATTCATTTAGTTGCAAGACTAAATATGTGGCTTCTTCTTACTAAGATTATATTGATGAATGCAACCTGACCTAAGTTTTAATTTATTTTATTATAGCACTATGGCTATATTATTATATATTTTATTGTACTGCTATATGGACTGCTGTATATACAAATTATAAAACACTTCATTTTATTTATCTATTTTTATTTTTTTCTTGGATAACTTTGCCTGTTTTTATTCTTGGATTTATTTATTTTATAAAAATATTTTATTTTATTTATTTTACATATACATTTATATTGTTACACATAAATAAAAAATATATACAGCAAGAAGAACCATGAAACATTCAGGGATTACATGAATTTTACATTCATGGTGGTTTGGCTAATTGTATTTTGCAACATTGTAGAAACTATTTTTCCTATCTTGGTGTTTCTAAAATTCTGAATGAGAATCAATATCTATTGAATCTCATCTCTGTCAACTAAAAATATCTATCTAGACCTAAAAATATCTTATCACCTAAATACCTGAGGTTATTTATAATACTAACCTATTTGGTCTCCATCCTCATCAGAGACATGAGAAGGAATGAAACTTAATTACTTGAGTCGACAAGAAGTGCAGGCTAACAGCTTCCAAAATAAGAAAAAATTACAGAGTTTGCTGCATGAACAGTAACCCAAAACTCTCTAGAAGTTTGGAGCATCATTTTCAGGCTTCTTGCCCAATATATCTGATAGACATATTTGTGAGGCAGGAACTATTGAGGACTTGATTAACATTAACTTATCTTGACAGAGTTTGGATATTGGCTCTGTCAGTGTCCAAGCTTGCCCATTTTTAAGAACAATCCTGTCTATGGCTGAAATGAGGACATTTTTTCCATGGGCTCATTTGCCAGATTTGAAGCCATCTCCATAAGGATGTTAATTTGATGCTCATCATATTCTTGAGGTAGACTGGTTGTTTCCAAGGGTTAGCCTGTCCTGTTGTTAAAGAACCTTTAAAATATTAAAAGGATCTTTAAATGTCATATTGTGTATGTCTCTGAGGTTTCTGAAGACCTTATCTACCTATTTTACCTTATCTATCTATAGGATTATATCTATCTGTTATATCGAGTATGTATAATCTTGTGATAAAAATTGACTGGTAGTTGACATGACCATGATTTAATCAAATTACAATTGGCTTGTTTTACTTAATTATCCTAAACAAACTTTAATAGCACTTTCAAGGTATTAAAAGTAGGCTGTCAAAAACAAAGAAATCTTGAAATTTGCAGGCAAATGGAAGGGACTAGAGACAGTCATCTTGAGTGAGACAACCTAGGCCCACAAAAACATACATAGCATATACTCCCTCATTAGTGGATATAAGCTACTTAATACAGGATGACCACATTACAATACAGAGACAAATATGGCAACCAACGTCTATGTATGAAGTGTACCTAAACCCTCTGCTCAGATTTGGTAGATGGGCATAATAGTCTCCTGGCCTGTTCCACAATATGGGCAGTGGGGAATACTTATGATATAGACTCTGGCCTTCCAAAGTGGATCACTTCTCCACTGTCTGGGAGGTCCAGCTAGGACATAGAGGAAGAGGACACAGTGGTACAGATGAGACTTGATAGGCAGAGGTCAAATGTTAGGAGAGGAGGGCTCCCTATCCAAGGACTAGGAGAAGTAAGGAAAGGGGATGAGGGATGGAGAATGGGATAGGGAGGTGATGAGGGAGGGGAATACAATTGGGAGATAAAGAATTTTAACAGCAAAACAAGCAGGTAACTAACAGTGCTAAGCCCACTACATAGGAATAACTCTGAGACTGTCTGAAACATGAATGAAAGAACATGAATAAACAAGGTTTCTTATTTGTCACAAAATCACTGTAATTTGTTATTAGATGCCATTCTTCGTATGGCATGAATGAAGATTAGTAGATCTTTTTCTTCTGCTCATATTAAGAGCAGAAGAACAAGCCTTATTTGTTCTGTGCATCACATATACCTCATATGTTTATAATTTTAGGACTTTATAATGCTTGTGAGAATCTATATGTTTTCAGAACAAAAGAACCACATACTGAAAATGGATCACATCTGACAGGATTCGTTCTTCTCAGCATATTGGACCCTGTGATCATGCTTCCTTCCTGTTCCAGCCCCAAGGGCTTCTGTTGCTGTTATTCATCAGAACAGGACAGCTTCCAGGACAGCTTCAAAGAAACCTTCTGAAACAAATTGGTCCAACATTTCAGAATGTCACACACAGGACTCCTATTAAGCCTGGAACTTCACAATATTTAGAAACTGTACCACAAATGCTATTCCTGGCTAGATTAACCATGCTTCCCAATTTTATTTGGACCTGTACAAAGGTATTATTCACCCCACTTCAGCTGGAAGAAACCTTAAGAGAATGATTCCCCGTTTTCATAAGGGGGGTTCTGTAGGTTTTTGTTTGCTCTCTTGGATTACAGATGCTTATATTCATTGGAAAGTGCTTACAAGTTATTATTGGTCTTATTCAGCGAGAAAATGAGGTTGGACCCAGGAATGTATCTCTTTCCCTTTATCTTTCTTTTATTGATATGGAGATAGGAGTTGAAAAGAAAGAAGGGGGAGTATATAAATACATAGGATTGATAGGATAAAAAGTAGAATATTGAATATACTCCTCAATCTAAGACTTTATTTGGTACTAACAAATAAGATTATTTTTAATTCGTTGGTATAGAATTTTATATGATACAAAATAAGTTTAATTAATCCATTAATATAGAATTCAATTTTAAGATTATTCTCCATACACATTATATGCATTTCTACTCTAATATGAGCTTTGAAACCATAAGACCCAATTATATTACAGAGTCTATTTTTATTTTTTATGTACCACTACACATCCTACAATATACGTTGTACCTCATCATTACTAATCTTCTACAACTTGACTCTAGTTTTATCTGTAGAAGTGTCAGAGATGATACAGGTGTGTTTTATGGAAAAAAACAAAATAATTATTGATATAAAGGACCAAAACAAGTCTTCTGGGAATAGAGAATCAATGATTTTAGATGACATCTTCACTAACAGCAGTTAAGACTTCTTCCAGCTCTTGTACAATACTTGAATTTGGTTTCTAGCTTCTACATTGGACTGTTAACAATTACCTCCACAGGTATGCAATGCCTCTTGCCACAGATGAGACAGGGCTTCACATAGATTTAACTCCCACATGTACAATTAAAAATAAATTATTAGAAATAAATATTTAAAAATGAAGACTCAGACTTTGAGTCAGAGTCTAATAATTGACTTCGTACTTTTTTTAAAAATTTTTCATTAATTTGTTCTTGTTACATCTCAATGGTTATCCCACCCCTTGTATCCTCCCATTCTTCCCTCCCTCCCATTTTCCCCTTATTCCCCTCCCCTATGACTGTTCCTGAGGGGGATTTCCTCCCCCTGTATATGCTCATAGGGTATCAACTCTCTTCTTGGCTACCTGCTGTCCTTCCTCTGAGTGCCACCAAGTCTCCCCCTCCAGGGGACATGGTCAAATGTGAGGCACCAGAGTATGTGAGAAAGTCATAACCCACTCTCCACTCAAATGTGGAGAATGTTCTGACTATTGGCTAGATCTGGGTAGGGTTTTAAGGTTTACTGCCTTCATTGTCCTTGGCTGGTGCCTTAGTTTGAGCGGGACCCCTGGGCCCAAATCTGCCTATCATAATGTTCTACTTGTAGGTTTCTAGGACCCTCTGGATCCTCTACTTTGCTATTTTCCCATGCTTCTGTCATCTAGAGTCCCAATAGGATGTCCTCCCCTCTGTCCCAGTTTCCTGGTAAGTGAAGGCTTTCATGGGACATGCCCCTTGGGCTAGTATACTTTAATATACGAATCTATTTCAATTTTATGATGACATACCCTTGTAATTAGTGATCTTATCTTACAAGAAGATATTTAAAATACAGAATTTCTATTTGCATTGTAATTGAGCAAGGTGTTATTGTATTTGAGATTAATTTTCAGAAATACTAGTTGGAGTTTTATAGAGTATATTCCTTAGGAGATATATTAATTTGAAGACATTTATATGCTATAAAAGTAGGAGTTTAAATTTATTAGCTCATCTTGTTCTTTACTCAATTTTCTTAAACAAAATTAGGAATAAGCAACAATTATTATTATATGTATTAGTTTGGTGAAGCATCGATTCAATCCATAAATTGATTCTTTTCAAATATTGATTAAATGCAAGCAAAAGAGATATTTTTAATATCTATTGAGCATTTACAATATTTACTGGTAGTGTTCATTTGGTACTGCAAATAAAATCATAAGTGTTTATAACTATCCTCAAATTTAATATACTCTTTCAAAATCTCAATAGCAATTCAGAAAACTGAAACTTATTTTTGGAGCCATTCTATAACTGAAATATTATATTAGTTAAGGCTCTGCTCCAAAACAACCGAATAGCTAGGATGTGTATGTACAAGGGCATAAATATGGTTTAACAATGAACAGTAAAGGTTTATTTTTATCATTCTTGAAGGCGAAACACGCACACACACACACACACACACACACACATATATATATATTCTGCCTGGAGTCCCAAAAGAATTAGTGGTTTAGTTTTACATTGAGTTTATAGCCCTTAAAGTGAGAAAAGACAAGAATGGAGGGTCCATCCAAAACCAAGGTTGATTCAATGCTTCACACAGATTCCAAATATAAGGAAAAGCTGAATGTCTCGGGAAGAGACAGATATTTTATTTGTGGAAGTCTGGGTTATATGAAAGACACAGATTGATATATTCTATGGATTACAATATTAACACCATCAAAAATTGTACACAGAAGTACCACAAATATATACTTGACCAAAAATCTCAATAGTATGTTACTGACTAATGATGATATATTTAACTAACCATGACAAATATGATAAATAGAGGATAAACCACAGGTTTTTTTGAATGACTTATAAACTACTCAATAAACTCTGTTGTGCAAAGGTTTGCATATATGAAAATTATACCTGATTTTTATGGGTATAACACAAGATCCTTTTTGAATAATTGCAAATATGATAAAATGAAATACCATGTATAGTTCTTTAAATATAACCAACATAAACATGTGTTTGTATGCTTATTTTGTACATATAAATATATTTATATTCATATACACATGTAAGCTTATGCATACTTGTGTGTCTTCATACTTATTTGCATAGGAGCTTGTAATATCAGTGTAGGAGTTTTTCTGCTTTAAGGAATATAAACTTGTAGATAAAGATAAAAATAAAGTACAAAGACCATTTATATTGCAGTAAAACTGCATCATATTATTAGTCTTATGAAATGAAATCACCATAAAAGAGAGGACATTGTACCACTAAATATACTAATAAAGATTTATTTCAGAAAGACTTTGTTGACAGATGTGTTAGATGCAATCTGAAAAGAGTAAAGATAACATAACTTATGAGTCATATATTTGTCAAGGCAATATATTCCATTCTTGAAATGAATTTCCCTTTGCTAATTACAGTCATAGTATATAGATATGAGCAAATACACTGTATACTACTTTTGTAAAATCGTATTGTAAATAAATGATTCTATTGTGCTGTTTGCTGTAATATCCACAAAATAAAAACAAGATATTTTTTATATTTATATAGTATTCATCGTAGAAATTGCGTTTTAAATAGGATCACATTATATTATACATTTCTCCATCATGATGATGTTCTCTCTAAATTTGGCTGTAAATGAAATTGCCTAAATTCTACTGCTGAAAAAAAATCTATAGAAACGTCAGCATGTTTGTAAGAAATACGGTAGGGAAAATCATCTCTATTCCTTTATTTTCATGAAGTTTTGGGAAGTATAAAATGGAAGGAGAGTAGATAATTGTAACCCTGATTACTAGAATGTTATAGGATTCATTTTGATCTTCCTTTTCCCCATTTTCTTTCAGTTTTCCTTATATTCATGAATTTTTATGTTAATAGTTTATTCATGAGAATCATTGAATCTGAATAATTAGTGTTTTAGTTACTTTTTTACTAATGTAATAAACCACCTTGACCAACAAAACTTCTAGCAGAAACAGGTTATTTGAACTTACAGTCCTAGAAGAAAGAGTCCCTCATGCCAGAGATTTGTTGCATCAAGGATCAATAATTATTTCAAGAATGCTCTTAAACTGCTAGAAGGAAAAAAAGCAAGTGAATTGTGCATTTCCAACCAGAAATCCCACCTCCAGTGAATATTTCCTCCTACCATATATCCTAATTGTATCAAAACAACACTACAAGCTGGGACCAAGTATTGAGATGCAGCAGCCTATGGAGTGGGGTTGTTCTCATTAACACTACTACACTTTATGAAAACACATTTTAAATGTGTTTTGTTACTCTCATGCTGATAATTCCACTATTTTACAAGTAGGAATGTTTTGACAGGTCATAGGCTCTCGGGAAAAGTTACTATTATTCTATTAAACATCATTAAACTGACTTCTAATGAACTATTCTTATACCTAGCGATTAGTGCATCCAGAGAAGCTTCTTTTGCAGCACATGGTAGTTAGCAGAGAGACCCACAACTTGCCATAGTACAGAGAATATGAGACTGGAATTCTTAGGCCTAAACTAAATATATATACCATATCCCCTCATTCTAAAGATCAAGGTCATACTACAGAAAAGGGGGAAGAAGAGTGTAAGTGGGAAAGGTCATGGACAAATATGTCATCTGGATGCACTAAGGAAGTGGTATGTATGGACGCAGATTGGTTGTGAAAGCATTCAAATTCCTGTGACTATGGGGATATTTCTCATTCGTACCACCACACTTCTTAAGCAGATAATGAAGGGGAAACATTCTCAAGCTTATTATTCCAATCTTCAATCACTGTCAGCATAGTAGGTGCCTCAGTGTTTCCTCAACCAAGTAGAGAAGGGTATCTTGGATTATACCGTTTTACCTCAGTCTTCATGTTTATTATTTTTACAATATATTGTGTTCAGCACTTATAATTTGCATAAACAAGTCCCTAGTAACTGAGAAAGGTTTTAGGCAATTGGAAATAAAGTTAAAATATAGTACAAGGTCATTCTTTAGTAGCTATAGTCAGATTATTGACAGAGAAAGCTTAAACACACAAATAAACACATATAGACAGAAGGATCTATATAAAAACCCTCAGTAAGTTTGTGTATACATTACACAGTGGCAGGAATCATTACTGCAGGCCACCTGTGAAAACAACTGTTAACACCAAAATATTTTTTCCTCTTTTTAAATCATGTTAGTGCTTTTCCTAGAGCCTTTGACCTTCTGGCTTGGGAACAGTCTATTCAGACAACTGAAGAATCATGTTTATCAGAGGCCAAACGATAAACCTAAACCCAAGGAAGTATTTGTCAATAGTCATTTGTAGCTCAATATTCCCTTACTTTCAACAAAAGAATGTAAAGAGCTCTTTTAATACTTCAGTGCTTTATTTTTCTGTGTCAAACATAACAGGCTTAACTTAATGTAGCAAATGCTATCTTCCAGTATTTGTTTATCTTTATTAGCCTCTAAATTTTCTTTTGAATCTATATCTATGACCATGTATTATTTTCTTTGATGAAGGAGATGTCTTTTAGGGACAATATTATATATTTTATCAACAATCAAAATTGAGTTTTAACCAGATTTGATGAAAAATTATAGTCTCACACACCTCCAACAGTTTTAGACAAGTGTACAAATATCAGTATTACTATGGAAAAACATTTTGTCCCTTAAAAATCAGGTGGTGTTGTTTGACATTTAATTACTTAAAATCAATTTTCTATGCTCCTGAATGGTTTTTATATGTTCTTATGGCTTCTTTAGCTGCTCTGATTATCCAATTGTGACTACTTTGACTTTCTGCCTTCTATTTGTGCCAAATTCATTTGTCCTCACCCCATAAAAAGTGGTTTCTTCTCCTTTGGGAAAATTTCACTAAGCCAATGAGTCATATTCGCTGAGCAGGGTAGGATTATAGCAGCGATGGGCAAAACTTCATTGTTCAGAGCATGCCAAAATGAAGCTAACATTGTTGAATTTTTAAAGAAAGCACTCGAAATATCCTTTCAGACTTACAAAGATGTTGCCAGTGTTTACACTTTATAATTAGAAATTTCTTGGCAGTGTGTAAAGACTTGGTGTTAAAGATAAAATGCAGAAAGAGATTGGCTAGTTCTTATATACTCTAAATGAATCAGAACCTTTCAGTACACTGGCTTTTCCTCTCTTTATTTTTACATATTTCATGAAAGGTTGATATTAGTAAAAATTGGAAATTTGATCCTCTGAACTTATCAATAAGTTAAAAGCCCACTGCTATCTCTATTTGATAGATTTTTTCTTATTCTTTCCATTTTATAATGTTAACATGATTGTATGAGTCCAGATTTAGCTTAAATTTGGCTAGTTTTTTAGTTACAATATTTAATGAAAGAATTATATTCACTTATAAAACTACTTTTAAAAAAGAATTAAACCATTTGTTAGTTATCATATCATTTTTGATAAATGTTTATTTATATAAGTGTCAATTTAATATTTTTGCTCACCTTGCTTAATGTCTTATCCCTCTTAGATAAATATGTGACACAAGTTCTAGTTTCTTTCTGTTCCCATGTAACTGATGTAAATTGAGAAATTTCATTTTTATTAATCAAGGATTCTAAAATTACTCCTGGATCTCATCTTAGATTTTCCAACGTTCTGATCAAACTTATGCCTCATTGTTTTAAAAAAAATGCAAGAATTAGAAAATATTCTATTATATTTATGCATTAATTTAAAAGAAAAATCAAAAATCTTTTTATGACCTGAAAGATAAATGACTTCCCCTCTTCAATGCACTCTCCTCTGTTACTTACTATTCATCTCAGACATCATCTGTTTTATCAGGTTTTGTCCTGGTTCCCTTTATTTTACAAATCTAACTGTTCCCACTCAGGAACTTGAGTTGACTCTCGTGCTTTTATGAACCTTTTACCAAGGGTAAGCTTCTACTAATTATATGTGCTCCAAATATTATCTCCATTTTGAATGTTAACCTAACAATAGGTATTGAATTTCTGGATATAAAAACATACAGGTAGGGGTAAAGATAGTGTTAATTTTTCTCTGACTTGAGTATTAATCCCTATATGATAGTAGTTAAAATTTCATAGCATCAGGAGACATTTATACACTTTTCAACATAATTTTAAAAATCTATTTAGGTGCTCAACATGCATAATTTTTAAAACTATGGTATATATTAGATAAATATTTTGTTTTTAACGTAGAACATTGTTTTCCTAGTATCATATTTAACCTGATTTCTGTAGTCCTATTAAGTACATCTGAATTCAACTAAAATACAACCTTCTGTGACATTCTGGAAGGGATTTTTCTTATTAATTTTGTTGAAAGCAGAAGACCTATCTTAAATGTGGTTGGAATTTTTCTAGTGGTACCTTAGATTAAAAAAAAAAACTTAGAAAATGGAAACACTGGGTTTTTTTGTTTACTTGTTGTTTGTTTGTTTTTTCTGCTTGTTTTCATTCTAGACAAAAAGCTCATCCATCCTCTCATTGTGAGATCTCACCACCAATATTGGAACCAACTTATTTGACATTCCAAAGTAGATAGACTAACAGCATTGAGGAATTCTCCAAGCCTTCAGTTCCTCATTGAGACTCCTGAGACATTCATCCTCATGTGTAGACTATCTAATTCTTGGATTATCCAATTTGTCACACTCAGACACACACACACACACACACACACACACACACACACACACACACACACACAAACACACCCACTCACATATATACTCTACCAGTTCTGACCCTTAGAAAAATATGAACCTAAATTCAATTGAACAAGTATTTTACAAGTATACTTTGCATGTCAAACACGTGATAAAGGTTGACCTGACATGAGGAAGATGTAAGTGAAATGAAATTATGGCCAATTAGAAATTTTATTACTACATAAAATTGAGGGAAAGCCAGTATATATCGTTTCTGTATCTTTGTTAATATATATCATCTTGTTAGCCAGTGTTCTTTAGATATATGGGAAGATGTTTTTGGATAATGGTAATACATAAAAATTGTAAAAGGGGGCCTTATATCTTCTCTGCCTTTATAATGTATAACCCCTCTTTTTCTTAAATCTTTCGTAGCCATGTGGAACTATGTAATGGAATAATTGCATCAAGAAGGGGTAGAGAACATGGAAAGTGTGTGTGGAAATAATGTACAAATAATTTTGCAATGATTGATAATAATAAAGAATCCACAACTCATTTAAAATAATAAATGCTCAAATATGAGTATCCCAGTGGGAGACTATCATTCCAACTTTCCATAGTTACATGTGGTAGGGCTATTCAGTTTTGTCCTCACTCTTGTCAATGTATTTAAACAATTTTCATTTGATAGTTTATACAGTTCATATTTTAATATAAATTGCTTGTGAATTTGAATTTCATGCTAAGTGACCATTCTAACTTCAAACTATTGAGGTAATAATCAATTATAAAAATGATTTCAACTATCTTTCATTCTAATGAATTATTTTGCATTTTAAAGTGCAGAATTTGGAAGGAAGTCAAGATAAACCATTAGAGAGGCCCTGCATGTGTTAGCTTTTTTAAAAAAAACTTTTCTTTGATACTGAAATGACTGTTGGGCTTGTTTCAATGATTAGATGCTAACATTTGTCTAAAATGGAACAAAAAAGTTTTAAATAAAAACTGTAGCACTGGGAAATCCCCCTCAGGAACAGTCATAGGAGAGGGGAATAAGCAGAAAATGGGGGGGGGGAGGGAAGAATGGGAGGATACAAAGGGTGGGATAACCGTTGAGATGTAACAAGAATAAATTAATAAGAAAAGAAAAAATACTTGGTAAAATGAGTTCAGTGCCTTCATGTTGTTTCTTGTATTTTCAGTTAAAGAACTTGTAAATTTTGATTGATTAGAAAAATTAGTAGAATTAATGGATACCTCTTAAATTTGAGATATGATAAATGCTGATATTCAAGTTAATAACAAAGATAACACTGGGTTTCAATATATTGTTTCTGAGAGTTATCAATTTATTTTTTTTTAATTTAATTTTTTTACATATACATTTGTATTATTACACACATATACAATAGATTACCTATAGCAAGAAGAACCATGACACAAACAGGAATTATATAAATGTTACATTCTTAGTGTTTTGGCTACTTGTATTTGACAAACTTGAAGAAGACATCCTTCCTATCTTGGTGCGTCTAAATTTCTGAATGTAAATCAATGTCCATCACATATTGTCATTATCAACTTAAAACACCTACCTATCTAGACCTAAAAACAGCTTAACATCTAAACAACTAAGCTTCATTGTAAAACTAAGCTACCTGGTCTTCATCTCCTTCAGAAACTTGAGAAGGAATAAACTTGATTATCTGAGTGTGCTTGAAATGCAAGTTAGTAGCTTTACAAATGAGAAGATTACAGATATATATTTGTACCTGAATAGTTACCCAAAACTCTGTAAAATATTGGAGCTTCTTCTTCAGCCTTCTGGCTCAATATATTTGACAGACATATTTGTTAAGCAGGAACTATTGAGGACTTGCTTACCCTATCTTGTCAGAGTTTGGCCACTGACTCTGCCTGCATCCAAGATTGCCCCTTTTTTTTTTTTAGACAGAATTCTGTCTGTGGTAGGAATGAGGACCTTTTTCCCTGTGACTAGTTTGCCATATTCGAAGCCATCTCCATAAGGAGGTTCTTTTCTTTGATGCTGATCATCCTCTATGAGGTAGCCTGGGTGTTTCCAGGAGTTAATCTGTCTCAATGTAAATGAATCCTTAATAAAAACATTTGTAAATGCCATATTCTGCATGTCCCTGGGGTTTTTGAAGACCTTATCTTTCTATAGAGTCATTTCTATGTGCTGTACCTAAAATGCATATTCTTGAGATAAAAGTAGACTAGCAATTGACCTGACAATGTTTTAATCTACTACCATTTAATTCGTATAAGTTATTTATCCTAAACAACTTGCTATAGCACTTTCCATGCATTGGACGTAAACCTTGTGTTATAATTGAGTTATACGGGTACAATGATTCATAGTAGAGTATATATATATATGTATATATATATATATATATATATATATGTATATATATATAGTATGTGTGTTAAGAATAATTTTACATTTGAATTCTATACCACAGTTTACAGAATTAAACTTATTTTTCATCTGTATACAAAATTCTATAACAGTGAATTAAAATTACCTTGTGAGTGACAATTGTGGCATTATGTTGAGGAGTAGATACACTAATCTACTTTTTGATCTATCTTCCCTATACGTTTCTATATGCCCCCTTCTTTCCACCTTTTCTCCAAGCAGGATGTTAATGTCCAGTATGTTGCAAGGAATGCATCCTGTGAGGTCGGATCCAATGTCAGTTTCTGGTTCTTTTGTTAGTAAAGTGTATAATTTCTCACAAGCATTATCCAGTCCTAAAATTATAAGTTTATAAGGTGTGTGTGATGCACAGAATCATTAAGGCTGTATTTCTGCTCTTTGTATGAGTAGGAAAGGAAGACCTCTGTAAACCTTCAATCATGTCATATGAAGAATGGCATCTAATAGTAATTCATAGGTGTTCTGTAGTCAACAAGAAGCATTGTGTATGCCTAGAGATTCACGTTTCAATCAGTCTAAGAGCTGGTCCCATATGGTGGGATTAGCAATATAAGTTACCTGCTTGTTCTCCAGTTTAAATTCTTCACATCTTCATTGTACCCCCTCCTTCATTCCTTCTTGATGCTCCTCCTTCTCTCATCCCCTCTCCCTCCCTCCCTTAGTACTCAGACAGGGGAGCACTCTTCCCCTAATATCTGACATCAGCCTATCAAGTGTCATCTGTATTCACTGTAAACTTTTCCTCTGTAGCCTGACCAGGATGTCTTGCCAGGGGGAAGTGGCCTAAGTGCAATGGCCAGAGTCTGATATAGTCCCTACCCTCCACACCTGGGATACATAAGGAAACTGTGCTACTACATCTGAGCAGTGGGTCTAGGTCTACTTCATACATGGCCCTTGGTTGATGTTTCTAACTCTGTTTTATAGTGTAGTTATACTGTATTATGTGGCTAATTTCTGATTATGAGTGAGTATATACCATGTGTGCCTTTCTGCATCTGGATTACCTCACTCAGGATGATCTTTTCCAGTTCTAGCCATTTACCTGCAAATGTCAACATTTCCTTGTTTTTAATAGCTGAATAGTATTCCATTGTGTAGATATACCACAGTTTCTTTATCCATTCTTTGGTTGAAGGACATCTTCGTTACTTCCAGATTTTGGCTATTGCAAATAAAGCTGCTTTGAACATTGTTGAGCAGGTGTCCTTGTTGTATGGTGGGGCATCAATTGAGGATATTCTCAGATTTGATATGGCTGGGTCCTGAGGTAGAGGTATTTTGGTCTCAGCAAGGACCCGATCGATTTCCAAAGAGGTTGTAGAAGTTTGCACTCCCACCAGCGATATTGGAGTGTTCCCCTTTCTCCACATCCTCACCAGCATGTGCTGTCACCTGAATTTATGATCCTTGCCATTCAGATAGGCGTAAGATGGAATCTCAGAGTCGTTTTGAGTTGCATTTCCCTGATAACTTGGGATGTTGAGCATTTCTTTACGTGTTTAACTAGTTGATATTCCTCTGTAGAGAATTCTCTGTTTAATTCTGTACCCCATTTTTTAATTTGATTACTTGGTTTGGTGGTGTTTCATTTCTTGAGTTCTTTATATATTTTAGATATTAGACCTTTGTCTGATGTAGGGTTGGTAAAGATCTTTTCCCAGATGGCCATTTTTACTATGTTGATTTCCCTGATCCATGAGCATGGGATGTCTTTCCATCTTCTGAAATCTTCAAATTCTTTCTACAAAGATTTGAAGTTTTTTCATAAAGACCTTTCAATGATTTGGTTAGCATTACACCAAGATACTTTACATTATTTGTCACTATTGTGAAGGGTCAATTTAATATTTTAGATTAGAAAATAGTCAGAAACCGTAACACTATTTTATATAGTAAAATTATTATTCAGTTTTTACAGTATCCTTTATTTGTTGAAAATCCTTGATTGTCACAGTTTTCTACCAACTGATACAATGTCATCCTTTATCATCTTTAGGACATGTCACACAATGATAATCATATATCAAGCCATAGACCATTTTGTAGGAGAAATAGTAGCCTTGGTTGTGGTCACTTAATTGATGTTTAACAGTGTGCTGGTTAGTTTTCATTACAAAACTGAATTAAAGTAGAATCACTTGGGAAGGGAGAACCTCCATTAAGAAACTGCTTCCTTTTTACTGCCATGTTGGCATGTCTATGGGAAATTTTATGGATTGCTAATTGTGTCGGAGGGTTTACAGTGGCAAATTCTATGTCTAGGAAGGTAGTTCTGGGCTGTGTTTTTAAAAAATTAACTCAGCAGAAGCTCATGGGAAAATGTAAGCAGCATTGTTTAACGGTTCTTGGCTCTGTTCTTGCTTGAGTTCCTGTTCTGAATTCTCTCAGTAATGGACTGTTACCTGGAACTGTAAGCCCTATATACCATCTCCTCTCCAAGTTTCTTTGGGTTATGGTGTTTACAACAGCAAAGGGAAGCACACTACAACATACAGCGATAGTTTTATGCAAATTCTAAGATGACGAGTCACCTTTAACAACCTAAGGTGTCTCATCACCTTTAGTTTACAATTTTCCTAGTGTCCTCATTATTCTTGAGTTACATCATGAGCTCATACATATACTTCAGCTTTCCTTAGAACACCATTTTTTTCATTTTATTTATTTTTAAATATATTTTATTAATTTATTCATATTACATTTAAATTGTATTCTCATCCCTTGTATCCTCCTATTCCTCCCTCCCTTCCACTTTCTCCTTACTCTTCTCCCCTATGATTGTGAATGAGGGGGATCTCCTCCCCCTATATATGCTCATAAGGTATCAAGTTTATTCTTGGTAGCCTGCTGTCCTTCCTCTGAGTGCAACCAGGTCTCCCCATCCAGGGGAAGTGGTCAAATATGGGGCCCCAGAGTTCTTTTTATTTTAAATAAGAAAAATTATCCTTCATACTCTCTTGATCTTAATTCTTTTTTATTTTATTTTTATATATTTTATTAATTTATTCATATTACGTCTCAATGGATATTCCATCCCATGGATCCTCTCATTACTCCCTCCTTCCCATTTTGCCCTATGACTGTGATTGAGGGGGGCCTCCTCCCCCTGTATATGCTCAAAGGGTATCAAGTCTCTTCTTGGTAACCTGCTATCATTCCTCTGAGTGCCACCAGGTCTCCCCATCCAGGGGATGTGGTAAAATATGAGGCACCAGAGTTCATGTGGAGAATGTCCTGTCCATTGGCTAGATCTGGGTAGGAGTTTGAAGTTTACTGCACATATTGTCCTTGGCTGGTGCCATAGTTTGAGCAGCACCCCTGGGCCCATATCTGCCTATCATAATGTTCTTCTTGTAGGTTTCTAGGTCTCTCTGGATACTTCTAATTTGCCATTCTCCCATGCTTCTCTCATCTAGAGTCCCAGTATGATATCCTCCCCAAAGGTCTAATATCCAAAACATATAAAGAACTCAAGGGATTAAACACCACCAAAACTAATAACCCAATTGAGAAATGGGGCTCAGAACTGAACAGAGAATTCTCAACAGAAGAATATCAAATGGCTGAGAAACACTTAAAGAAATACTCAACGTCCTTAGTCATCAGGGAAATGCAAATCAAAACAACTCTGAAATTCCATCTTACACCCATCAGAATTGCTAAGATCAAAAATTCAAGTGACACCACATGCTGGCGAGGATGTGAAGAGAGAGGAACACTCCTTAATTGCTGGTGGGAATGCAAACTAGTACAACCACTTTGGAAATCTATCTGGTGCTATCTCAGAAAACTGGGAATAGGGCTTCCTCAAGACCCAGCTATTCCAATCCTTTGAATAAACCCAGAAGATGCTTCAGCACACAGCAAGAACATTTGCTCAACTATGTTCGTAGCATCCTTATTCATAATAGCTAGATCATGGTAATAGCCTAAGTGTCCCTCAGTAGAAGAATGGATAAAGAAACTGTGGTACATATACACTATTGAATACTACTCAGCTATTGAAAATGAGGAATTCCCGAAATTTGTGGACAAATGGATTGAACTAGAAGTGATCATAATGAGTGTGTTAACCCAGAAGCAGAAAGAGTCAAATGGTATATACTCACTTATATCTGCATGTCCCTTGAAAATCTCCACTTACCAGGAAAGTTGGACAGAGGGGAGGGCATCCTATTGATCTCGTTTTTTATATTTTTATTTAAACTCTGAGTCCCACTTGTGCTTGGATGGATGTCATTTAAAATACCCCTTAAGGCTGCTATTGGTTGCGTAATTGAATGAATTTCCTTCCCCATCATTTCTACTCTTGGCATATTTCATGATATGACAGTGACAAACTAATATAAAAGGAATATGGGATAAAATTTGCTAGTATTTATTATAAATTTAATAAGCTAAAAAGAGAAATTAAGTTAAATAAGAAAAAAAGAATATCCCACTTAAGAAATATATTTTAAATAGAGTTTAAATTGCTAGGTTAGTATGGCATGACAAATATATCATTTCTAAATTTGAGTAAAAATACATTTGTCCCATATTATTGATAACCTGAAAATTGTTTCATGTGAATTACAGTGTGTGTATATGGGACTAGATACAGTAGAGATAAGACTGCAAAATCCTGTCTGAAAAATTTCAGATGTCTCAAAGATATTAAGGTTATGTTTCAGAATTTTAACTTTTTTCTAGTTTTATGTTTGTGTTGTGTGTGTGTGCATGTGTGTGTACATGTGCCATAGCATATATGTGGAAATCAGTATACAACTTGTTGGAGTCAAGGAGTTAGATATACCATGTAAATTATAGATGTTTAGCTCAGTCTCTGAGCCTTAGCATTACGCACTTTTGCCTGCTGAGCGTTCTCCCTTGTCCAACGGTTTACAATACTATGTTTTTACAGTGATATCTATGGAGCATTTGGAGCATTTTCAAGAAGGAAATTCTTAGGAATATGACCAGGGTTTAGCTCTGATAAATATACATAGTGAAGTATATATTGAAAACAAAAATATGATGCATGACATTACATTAATTGGCTAAAATCTTAAGGATGCTCCAAACTTGGATAATGAGATAACGAATGCTTTTTCTTCATGAAATAAATGTGTATGACAAGCATATGGAAAACAAAAAATTGAATTTTATACATCTTACTGGATTTTTAAATGAATGTTAACATTATCATTTTACATGGCATTCTCATGATAAAGATATAATAGGGAGTTGTATTTAATCCTATTTTATAGATGAGAACATAATTTAAAATATAGTAGCTGACTTTTCATTGTTCACTTCATTTGTTTTCCTTTACATTTTTATAGCACATTCCCCTTTTTCATTGAGGAGATCTGAATTATATTTTTAGATTTCCCTTAGTTTTGATGTGACATAATATAATCCAGTGAGAACTATGTCATTTCATAATAATGTAAAGGCTATTTTCATAAAATAATTTTAGTGTATATGTGAATATATATATGTATATATATATATATATATTATCTCACTTAAAGACTATCAGTACCTAATTATGTGTAAAACTTTTCCACATGTTTTTGACAGTGGGAAGCAAGGTTTATTGTCTTATGTATGATGAAATAATTTTCTATCCTTACACCAAAATGAATTTTTATTCAAAGGTGGTCTAGACATAATTTACTTTCAAACAGAGTTGACATTTGACCACATATTGGATTAATTTATATTATAGTTGAAGAAGTTAGTGATATTGGTATGTTTTACTTTATTTTTTCTTTCTTTTTTTTTGAGTTGCATATTTTGTTTTATTTTTTATTTTTCAGAATTCTGTCATTTGAGAAAATTAGACACATGAACTTTACCAAACTTAATGTCAGTTCAAATGAAATACACATTCTAGATAAATAGAAGCTGAAATGGAATTTGTTGATAACTAGAAGTTTATAGAAATCATCATTTCATTGCTTTCATGACATTCATATATGTGTGACTGAAGAAACAGTGAAAATTCTATGCACCTAGGAAGAAAAACAGGGCAGTTGTGTCTGGATACAGGAGCATCGTCTTAGTGCCTACTGCTTCCAGGGCCTTTCTCTGGGAGCTCAGTAAGTGTACAGCTTGGCAACAGTATAAGTCAAGGCTGCCACATTTTAGTTACGATCTTTAGACTGTTGTCTGATTTAATTTGAGTGACAAGTGTCCAAACTTCTTTCACATGCAAAAAGCACAATCTCCCAAGTTTCTTATTATTTATGTGTTCCAAAACCAACCACCTCTGAATACCTGCAGGCATGTGACTCTTATCTCCTGGGTGTGCATCAGAGAATTCTTGGTTGTGGGAGCCAATGGATTTAGTAGCAATTGTGTACAATGCCAGCAGAATAATACCAGCATTTGAAGGCATTGATTGGGAAGCAGCCTTGCTATTTTATCTAGCGCTTGTATTATATATTTTAAAAAAGGGTTCTTAAAAGCAATCACATATATTAGATACCTTGTTCAGAGTACTGATGTGAAATCAGGTCAGAGAAAGAGTCATAATATCCAGTTAAATATAAAAATGTACGTGGGGATTATTATAGTTTTTAATCCCACATCAATGAATTGTGACTTAATATTTAGTGTTGGCATTATGTTCCTGTGGATTGTGTACATTTTACCGTTATTCATACAAATGATGATTTCTCTACCCTACTCTGTTCATCTGGACATTGCATTGTGATGTTTATTTGAACTATCTCCAGTTTCAAGTTTTTGTACACATTTCACCATTTGTTCTCTGTCTTGCTAATCAAACCAATATTGTGTAATAATAGAGAGTAGGGTTGGACATCCTGATTTAGTGAGGGCAGGAAAAAGAGAAGGAAGAAGTGGAAGATCAAGCCATGAGAATACCAGGGAACTATCAAGAGAAATGGACCTGTCCTAGGAGATGACTTCAAAGGAAGTATAACGTGGCAAATCTGAATGGGGAAAAACTATACTAGCATTGAGGTTTAGGATGGATGGAGAAATTGTTGTGCAGCATTGTTCTATAGGCTAATTAAATAGATCCTGTTCCTTCTGTGTGGTTATTTGGGTATATAGCTGGTTAATGAGTAACCATGAATTTCACTACAATAACAATTAAATATTAAATATTAATAATAATTCAACAATACAGTTGTAAGCAAGAACCCTAGTAATATATACATACAAAATTCCTTTAAGTTTGTATGTAAGAAATATTTATACTCTTCTTTTTGAAAGCTACTTAATGAGCAGTTTATATGCATATTTAAAGTATGAGATGAAATATTTTGTGCTTACCATTGAAATACAAATTTTGCTTTCCTGGAAAAAGTGTTTATTCTCATTTTAATTCTTAACTCTATTGACTCAGGTTGTAATTTTTCTGCTTTCCCCTCTTATGTATAAGTGTTTAAGGCTGACAACTGGGATTGCATAGCCTATCAGCGTTCTTGTCCCTGGAGAAAACTGGTACATAAGACTCAGCAGTCATTAATTGCCTGTAGCTCTTCATCTATGGGTGGGGTTCAGTGCAAATTCCATTATCCACATTAGCATGCAAATGGTATTTCTATTGTTTCATCTCTTATTATTCTTTCTTCTAAATTCAAAGAAAAATTGCTCTGTCTTTCTTCTTTTTTTATTAATTTATTCAGATTACAATTCAATTGTTCTCCCACCACTCGTATCCTTCCATTCCTCCTACCCTCCCATAGCAACCCTATTACCCTCGCTTAGGTCTGTGTTGGAGGGGGATCTCCTCCCCCACATCATGGTTTCAGGCTAACAAGTGTTATCTTGGTAGTCTGCCTATTCTCTTTTTGAGTGCCACAAAGGCACCCCTCCAAGGGGATGTCGTTAAATATGGGGCACCAGAGCTCATGTCAGAGTTAGTCCTTTGTCTCCACATAACTGTGGAGGATGTCCTGTCCATTGGATAGATCAGAGTTCAATGTTTACTACTTGTATTGTCCTTGGATAGTGCAATAGTTTGAGCGGACACCCCTGGACCCTGATCCACCCATTACGATGTTATTCTTGTAAGTTTCTAAGATTCTCTGGATCCTTTTATTTCACCATCTCCTATATTTCTCTTACCTAGAGCCCCATTAGAATGTCCTCACATCTGTCCCAATCTTCTGGTAATTTAAGATATTCATGGGACATGCTTTATGGGCTATTGTCCAATTATAAGTGAGTATATACCATGTCAGTCTTTCTGTTTCTGGGTTAACTCACTCAAGATCATTTCTAATTTCTTCCATTTATGCACAAATTTCTGGAATTCCTTGGTTTTACTAGCTGAGTAGTATTCCATAGTGTATATGTACCACAATTTCTTTATCCATTATTCTACTGAGGGACACTTAGGCAGTTTCCATTTTCTGGCTATTATGAATAAGGCCGCTATGAACATGGTTGAGCATATGTCCCTGTTGTGTGGCGGAGAATTTTCTGGGTATATTCCAAAGAATGTAGTAACTTGGTCTTGAGGAAGCCCTATTCCCATTTTTCTGAGAAAGTGTCAGATAGATTTCAAAAATGGTTGTACCAGTTTGCCTCTGACCAGCAATAAAGGACAGTCCTCTTTCTCCACATCCTTGCCAGCATGTGGTGTCACTTGAATTTTGTATCTTAGCCATTCTCATCTGTTTTTTTCATATATTTTAACTTTAAATTTCCCCTTCTTATTATTCTATAATTTGTAAACTTGCTGTTACTCTCTAAGCAGTGTCAATACATTAATTCAGGAACATGTCTCTGTTGGAGTAAGTAGCTGTTGTAACTATGGGGCCATTCTGTATTTACATTTTATAATTTATAAATTTGAGTTTACCACAGTACCCATCGCATAATCTTTCTATAATATTTCCCTGGATACTGAATTGTATGTCAATCTTAATTAGTGTACCCAGTATATCTCCATAAACATCATGTATTCTTAGAGAAACCCTGCTCTCTTGCAAAAATAAAGCTTTTTGATCACATCATTTCTGAACTTTACATATTAAATGAAGAGTCACACAAAGATATCATGTTAGTAATAAAGTTATTGAAAAAAACATGTCACTTTGTACATTGCTCACCCAAAGAGACAGAGTGGACATAAAAGGAGGGAAAAAATTAACTGACCTTCCAACTTTTGCCTGTCTCATTCTAAAATTAAACTGTATACATCTGCCAGACACTGCCTTACATTTAATCATTGTTAGTGATTTATGTAATGTTTCATTTGAATTTATATTAATTTCCTATGTTTTATGTTTAACATGAAAAGAATAATGCTACTTAATAATTAGGGAATTTTTTCATCTTGAAGTAGCCAATTATAGCCTATTAATTCTTTTCAGTTTTATGCTAACAAATATATTTTATTCTTATTTCCCCCAAATACACTCTGAAATGTTTTTATTATTAAATATGCTAACAAACAACAAAAGCACTAGTTTCAATAATAATTTTGCTATAAAAGATATCTCATTTCCTGAACCTTGTAATTTCTATAAGGGAAATATTTGATTTCTTTATTTATATCTGATCTATAGGAAAAGTGTCAAGTTCTTTTTATTTAGTGTAACCACTAGTATGATTACTAGTTTGAGACAGTTATAGATTCAATATTGCAAGTTTATTGTAAAGTCTTCATTTAATATGCATTTCAGAAGTGGAAGGTGAGAAGTGTGAGAAAGGAATTTCCCAGTTAAAACTTTTCTATGAAACACTTATAGCAGAGCAATGCTAAATAAATGTAGATCTAGCTGTCCCATTGGCTCATTGCAGAGAAGTAGATATACACAGTACTTGGGACAATAGCCATTATGTATATCACAGACATAAATATTATGATAAGCCAACATATTCTCTTATAATATTCTACTCCTAAAAAGTTTTAAGTCTCAGTTTTTGTCCATCAAAATTTAAAATAAGGAGATGGCTTATTCAGTAAAGTAGTTGCTGTGATAATATGAATAATTGTTTCGATCCTCAGCTCCTAGGGATATAGTTGGATATAGTAAAACATTCCTGTAAACAGTGAAAGGAAAAGCAAAGAAAGGACAAAAAATTTTTTCTAGTTGAACAGCTACATAGTCTTAACAAATCAGTGAGTTTCAAGTTCAAGCAAAAATTCTGCCTCAAAATGAAAGTGAGCAATGGAAGAAAATACCCGGCATCAACTTCTGATTTTTATAAAACCACATGAGTCCATTTTCCTTAATAAAATAAGGGAGTAAGGTTTGTCCAGTCTTACAAATCAATTCAAGAAGTGAATGTCTCTGAAAGAAAAAAAACTAAAAAAAATGTTTTATAATAACTCATTTTATTCTTTTTCTGGTCCATCAACTACAACAGAAGAGATTTCTAATATGAAAGGGTGATACAGCCAAAAATCCTAGTATTGTTCATGTGTTTTTGTACTCTACTTCTTGCTCTGAAATCATTGACTTTAAATGACCACAAATAAAAAAGGTCCACATCTTGTCTCATCATTCAGGAGAACTTTAAGACCCGCATATCACAGTGTTAAGAGCTCAGAAAGCAGGCAAGATGGTTCTAATTCATTATCTGGCCCTTCAAGATAAGCAGTTGGTTGAATCACACTTAAATATTCCCATTTGTCAAGAGTTTCTTTAGTATGGTTATTCTGACACTCAGGCTCTCCTTTGGGCCTCTGCTCTCCATGGATGTCTAGTGATGTGGATCCTTCACCTGGGCATTCTCCCTCTAGAATGTCCTCCAAAGTCAAGGGACATACCAGGATCAAGATGATTTTCCAAGCTAGAGAACTTACAGATACTCTAGTCTTTCCTTCTTCATCAACTGAACGCACATCTGCTGCTTTTTTTCGAGTTCTTTTCTTAAGGATGTATAATAGTTTCTAAGTACATCTGCTTCGGACCTCCTCATCCTTGCCAGACTTCTATCAGTCATATTTTAATTTCTTCAACACGGTGAGCCTGGGGTGATTCTTCAATTAGGGCATGGCATTCAGAACAGTTCAATCTGAACCTGCATGCGCACATTGAGCATAACTGAAGCCATGACATAGAAAGAGGGGAAGTTAGCGTGCAGCTTCCATGCCAGCCTGAAGAACAGAAGCATTGTGCGTTTAACTATTGGGCCAAAGCCACCATAGTTGCGCGTGGCAAGCATGAGTGACTGGTTACGGACACCCAACAGATCCATAGACATGTGGAGGCTGGCGTTTCCACTGTCCACAGGCACTATGCTTCGTTGTGGGACTTCTCTCTGGCTATTGGTATCCGCACAATACAACCTTGTTCAGGAGAACTGAAGTCTTGTGTTGGCTGTCTAAGCACTTCTGAAAAATCTAGTAACGGCAGGCAGCCAGTGACTTCACAAAGCCTGCCTGCACATGCGCAGTATGCCGATGTAGAGCATAGCTTTTCCTTCACCACCTTCAGCCATCTGAGGATACTCTGATGGTACACAGTTTGGATATGTTTGACAAAGTACTTTTGATACCTGTGTCTTTACAAGGCTACTGTTAAATCTGCTTCCTTTTCTAAGCAACACACTGGCCTACATACTGTTTTGTCCTGGTGAGGAGAACCAGAAGAGATAACTGCTTCTGGTCTGAGATGTACTTGTGGGAACTCAGAAGGCTTAGAGCACTTACAGAATGGTACATCGCAAATACCACATGGTTATATCACGTATTTTTGCGGACTAGCTCCTTTTAATGTCCCCATCTTTGCAAACGATTATAGAAGTATTCATTTTAGGTAGAGACTCAGCTTCCCTGGAGGAAGGTCAAGAAGAGTATTCATTCAATTGTTTCTTTAATTATTTAGTTTTTAAATACTGCTTATTTATATTAACATTTTTAATTTTGTGTACTTTTAGTTTCCAAACTAAAATAAAACCACCAGAAACCACCATATACTATACCCTACCTTGCTATTCTGTGGGAGGGAATTTTCCTGCCCTAAGGCACAGGATTGCCTAGAAGAGGTCTACTAGAAATGAACAGAAAGCAAGGTGGTTCAGGGCCAGTCAAGGCTTCTGTGGTAGCCACAGAGAAACTATACAGGGGTCCTGGGCTTCCCAGGGGAGTCACTAATCTACTTCCATTCAAGAGGCATCCTCATCCCTCTGAAGTTGGGGGAATATCATCAAGAACAGCAGCCTCTCATAGTGAGTCTTAGGACATTAGAGATCAACTTCCAAAGAAAAATTTCCTTATTTTATTAGAAAGTATTGATGATCAGGGACATGAGCTGAGTTATTTCTACCTGAAATACAAAGTTATTTATCTCTTCTTCTACATGGTGCATTCCTTAGGCATCTTTAAAGGAAAGCCAAGTAACAATTTGGACCTCAGTAGTCCTAGACTACATTCAACCTGCATATCATATCCAGTAATCAATAGGTTGACTCAAAAGAGGTTATATTGACATGATTTATGCAACTTGAGAATAAATGTACTACTAGTGACATGCCTCTGTGGTTACAAGTACATCCTGATCTTTCAGAGGACCTGAATTCAGTTGCCATAATATAGCTTGAACCTCACAATCATCAATAGCTCCAGCTCAAGGAATCTAAAGCATCTTGACTCAGCCCTACCTGCACTCAGATGTATATGCACGCCATTCTCCATGCACACATAAACACACATACACATATTCTTTAACAATGTAAAATTAATCTATAAAATAATAAATGCAAAGACACAGCAATTATAAATAGCTTTTTTATTACTTCATTTTTAATTACACTAAACAAAATTCCCATGTATTTCATCTTTCTTAGCTTTTAGTTTTATTTTTCATTTTGATTTTCTTAATTCTTGCTTAACATGTTATATGAAATTTTCACAGAAAACCAAAGTATCATTGTTTAAAATATATGTACAAAGCTTACCATTTTTTACACCATCTTTGGTGAATGTACACATTTTTTGAGAAAATTTTATTTTTCTTATGAATGACATTTCTTCATTATATTGGAAATATAGCCTGTTACTTCTTTAAACATTTTATATATATATATATAATATATATATATATATATATAATATATATATATATATATATTCATTCTCCTCCTCCTCTTGCCTATATGGTATTTGAAGAGATTTTCAGTAATATTTGTTTTTTTGAAAATAATATGTCTTTCTCCCCCAAGTTCCTTCATTTCTTTTTTTACATATCACATATGCATTTATTATAGACTTTTGACAATTAACTGTTTTATTTTGATGCTGTTTGCAAACAACTCTAATCTAAACTAATTTTAAAAAACTGGTCCTTTATGAAAAAAACTATGTAACTGAATTGAACGCTGTTTGTTGCCACTTCTCGAGAAATAAATTATTCTCATCCTCACTAGTAACAAGTTTATTTACTTGATAAAAACTGTTTTACAATGCTTCATATTCTGAAATGTTTTAATCAATATAATTGATTTATAGTTTCTGATATTGTAAGGATAGTAAAAATCTATTATTTTTCAAGGATTTAATGATTTTACCTTTGTAACTTAATGTGATTAGCTATTTATAAGTTTAACTAATAAGCAACGAAAGACCTTGATAACATTCACAATGTGATTTTCTTTCTAGGAGTATCTAGTCTGGTAGTTATAATAATTAGTGTTCTATATCTCATTTTTTAGGAATGCACAGTAGATTTCTTATCAATGTAATACACATAGCAATAGAATAAACAAAGAAAACCAGACATCTCCACATACACAGGACCTCACTATGTTAAAAGGAAGTAAAATTCATTTCATGTCTTATTTATTTTGTTTTTTCTATTTTTAAAAACCCCACATACTAAGAAGCTTATAAACAATAAATTTGTTTCTAACTGGAAAAGTATATTTGGAAAAGGATACTCCAATATCTGAGTGTTTGTACAATAGAATTCATAGTGCTCTATATCTCCTCTACCATTTCTTTCATATTTTTTATTCTTTTATTTCCTTGATGTAATTATTCTCATTAAGCATGTCTTCCCCTCTTGTCAAAATTTCTTGGTCTGGGGATAATCTGTCCCATTTTTTAAGTCCTTTTCTTTATTTACTTTCCAAATTTCAGATTATTTTGATGGTCATACTGTATTTGCATTCTGTTGCTGTGATAAACCACTAACTGAGGACAATTTGGTGAGGAAAGGGTTTACTTGACTTATAGGTCAAAGTCCTTCTTTACATGATGGTGAAGCAGAAAAACAGAGTGAGAAAATGTAGGGGAAATCAGGGGAAAATGATACTTGGTATTTTTTTCTCATGGCTTGCCTGGCCTGAGTTCTTACACAATACAGAATCATCTGCCTAAGAACAGCACCATCCTTGGAGAGCACACTTGCACTCTTCTTATCAATCAATAAGGAAGAAAATGTCCCCACAGACTTATCTATGGCCAATAGAATGAAGTCATTTTCTCAAATGAGGTTCCCTACCCTCAAATAATTCTAGACAAGGTCAATGTGACCACAAACTAACCAGCATACACAATTTAAAGCATACTAGCTTTTTTTTTTAATTGTAGCCTGTCTATTAAGATTTTTATCAACACATTACCCACTAAATAGGTACAATATCTTTATCCTTACTCAATTATATTTGATTATTTCTTAGAGTTTCTGTCATTAAATTTTAGTCCCATTATGGTGTTAAATTTTGTTTATCTTTTCCATTAAAGTCTGTAGATATCAACCTTTTTTTTAAATTCTCTTTCTAGCAATTACAACATCTGCATTATTTGAGTCTGGTTCTAGCAATTGATTTGTTTCTCAAAGCTTGATATATCATTGTTGGACATTGGACTTCAAATGAAATTATCTGACGTATGATGTTGTTAATGTATAGTTGAAATTTTTATTATAAGAATTTAGTAAATTTTTTGTGGCTTTTGGTTTCAACACTGAAAATTGTATCTAATATTTTTTATGTTTGTTCTTACTAGCTCCTTTTCATTTTTCTTGAGTTTGTTTCTTCCAAAGGGTTTAACAGTGCAGATACGTATGAAAGTCACAACGAACCTGGTATCCTATTTTTCTTTTTATTATTGTAATAAGCATCATGACCAAAAGAAACTTGGGGAGAAAGAAATTGGCTTACATGTTATAGTACATCATCAGGGGAAGCTAATGCAGAAAATCAAAGCAGGAGTTTTGAGGCAGTGCTCTCAGTTTTCTAATTGAATAAGGAGATAAATTGATGTTTAGGATATAATATTTCTTTAATTTGCTTTGTTTTGTGTTGTTTTAAATACTAATGTGAATTTTTTAAAGATTTTTATGTATTAAACCAAAAACTCAAAATCTGTTCACACAGTTTTAACAAGACTCACATAATAAAAATAAAGATTTTTAAATTTTTAATGTGAAATTTAAATTACTGTTCTGCTTTATGTACATATTTCCTATCCCTTTAACCAGGTAGGTTTTATAAATCTCCCAGATTTTATGTACTAGGTTTTTTTATATTTTTTTTTCTCTTTGAAGTGATAGAAAAGTTTGTAATTCATTGCATTTGGAAATGTTTTTGTTAAGCCAGAAAGCAATCTTCAGTGCCAATGAGGAACTTTGGTCAAAAATGTATTCACTCCTTTCAATCTTTCTTAAGTATAGTTATTATTGGCAATATCCAGTTTCAGTTTTACTCCCATTTCATTGTCAAAAATATCATTATTCCTAAGTATGAACCAAAGTCATTGACACCAAATTGTTTAGAAAAAGACAACCATGAAATTTGGTAATTTATTCTACAAATATATCTGATTCTGTAACTAACATTATGTAGTTAATTGCAAGGGTAACAAATAAATAATGGGCATTATCATAAGTTTATGACGTTATATTGTGTTTTGAGTTTGTGTTATGTTATATTACCTATATTTTTACTAAAATAATTGTCACCAAAGATATTCCAAGGTGAAGTTAAGTGGAAAAATTAATTGACAGACAGGTATTCTGTAACTCTCTCTCTCTCTCTCTCTCTCTCTCTCTCTCTCTCTCTCTCTCTCTCTCTCTCTCTCCTCTCTCTCGCTCTCCTCTCTCTCTCTCTCTCTCTCTCTCTCTCTCTCTCTCTGTCTCTCTCTCTGTCTCTCTCTCTCTCCCCGTGTGTGTGTGTGTATTTGTGCCAGAAAACAGCCTCAAGTATTGTTATTCATTCATTCATGATCTACATTTTTTGAGACAAAGATTTTGTTGCTGTTGTTTTTTCTTTTGTTTTTTTCTGAGATAGAGGCCTCACCAAGTAAGCTAGACTGGCTACCCTGATCCCCAGCTATCTGGTTGTCTCTGAGTCCCCAGCTTTGCAATTACAAACACACTATGCTATACTTTTACGTTTTTGTTGCTTTTATGTGTGTAAAGAGAATCAAATTTATGTTCATATATTACAAAGCAAGCACTTCCTCAAGTGATCTATTATGTTCCAAGCCTCATGATTTTAATTTTGAATGTATAGTCACTATATAATTCTCTATTCTTTCACTATAAGTAGCAATGTTTTAATTGTCATGATATCCTGAATTATTCAGGGGTGGGTGCATTCTAGATAAGGTTTCTCTCTTAGCCTTGCCTGTCCTGGACTGGCTTGGTAAAGCAGGCTGGCCTCTAACTCACAAAGATCCACCTATTTCTATATCCAAGAGTACTAGGATTACAGCCTTGCAACAACTCACCTGCATGATACCATGAAATTTCATGATCTGTTTTTATTGAAATTATATAAAATACCCAATTCTCATTTTTCCAATACCATTTATTTAATACTTTAAAAATAATTATTCTTCATCTCATCAATAATTATAATGGCAATTAGTAATGGTTCACAATATTTCTCTCAAAGTTTGTTTCTATGCTAAGTCTATGAATATTTTAAATGTATGCTTTACTTAGAAGAGTATTCTCATAAATGTGAAAGATAATCCTTCTAGTGTTATGAAATTTGCCATCTAGAATTTTATACAAAAATGTGGAAATGATTTTCTATCATTTTATCATCTTTTGTTTAGTAAATGACAATCATTGCATACCAGGAATGTCACTCATTTTAATGGCAGCTCTAATCCTTTCTGACTTTCACCCTTCTCCTATGTGGATTAAAACAGTTCTAGGAAAGTATAGATTAGTTATCACACCACATGAAGACATTAATTAGGAAGACGTGCTGGCAAAAAGAGTATCAAATACTTTAATGACTTTGAGCTAGATGAGTATAGTCTTGCTGAGAGAAATGATGGATGTTTTACGCAAGTCTTGTGGTAAAGGCAAGGTGCTGTCATGGAAGTTGACATCATATACTAGCTCATTTTTCCTTGATGACCTTGGTTCTTCTACCCTGAACCTTATGACAGAAGCAAAGAGGGGAAAGAAATAATGTATTAGAAACCAAAGTGTTACAGAAATATATTCAGACAGACCTCTGAATTATTCCAATGTTGGAAGTGAGAGTTAACTGAAGTTGGAATGCCATCACTACTTTAGAATTCCCTGATATTATTTTATTTGATATTTTTCATCATTGTTCACATTGCTACACTAAAATTATGTCCTATGTGAATAATTGCTTTTGAAAAAAGGATAATAGAATGTAAAATGAATGATCATGTAATAAAAATGTATGCCTCATCCAATACCTCAGAACGAAAATAATTCTAAGAATATATAATAGACTTGCAGTCCAAATACTTTTTCTGAAATCTTGGCTTGGGAAGGGTATGGCCATGTTGATAGGTCATTCAGCATCCTGTGTACAGCCTCCAGCTTAGCTTCTTTGTCCAGTAGGTCAATCCACACTTGTTTCCAGAGGAAAACAGGAGGACGTTAAGACCAAACATCCCATTTTCTCAGGAACAGCTAGCATTCTTTAGGGCAAAACCTGTGTGCTAGGCGAGGGTGTGCAATTATCCATGCCATGTTACTACAATTTAGCTGTTCTAGAATGAAATTGCCAGTATCAGACAGCAGTGGAAACTCTCGTCTTCCAAAGTCCTGTGATGATACCTCAATGTTTCATCTCTTTGGTAAAACTGCTGTTCTAAGCATGGCAGGGATGCAGGCAGATGCCCAGAAGGCAGGTCTGGTGAGACTCATGCCTGTACGGTGCTTCAGGGTGGTCAGCACCAATCTTGCCTCGATTGAGTGGGCTTCAGCTGCTGCCAAGGCAGCTATGCATACCAGTGACCAAGGAAAACTCCTAGAGGCCATCAGCCCCAAACAGTCCTGAAGCTCTGTTTGTTAGTCACAATTCCACAGTAACCCTTCCTTCTCTGGTATAAATAAGAAATCCAATATGGTTTTGATGGAGTAAGAGAGCAGGCCAACCTTTACTTGTGAATCAGAGATTTATAAACCTTGGATAGTGGGGAGGAGTTTAGGGATTTAAGGGTAAACAAGTCTGATTTAATAAGGCTAGAGATGCCATGACACTTGATTTACATGCAGTAGTACAGTAACTCATTTGCATGCAGTAGCATGGGGTCCTATAAAAAAAAGTAAAAATCATGGTACTTAGTTATCCTATGGGTGGTGAAAGAACTTCCAGGTATGGTTAAAGACCATTTACTGAAGGCTAGCATCTCCCTAGCATAGTGTTAGGTATTTTCAGGACCCCAAAGGTACTTGCTGAACAGGTTCTATCAGGAAAGAGTAGGGCCTGTAATCCTCTCTGAGGGCTATGTTTTGCTCCTTAGAGGGTCTAAGGATCCAGATCAAGTGAAGAGAAAACCCAAGTGAGAAAGGGAGTCTGTCTTTATAGATCAAGCTCAGTTGGCTATCCATATATGCCTGACTTGGACCTTAAAAAGCAGAGTTCCACATTGATACGTCTCAGTAATTCAGTACTATGAGTATAATGATCGATAGATAAAGAACAGAAGTTAAAATTAGGGCTAAAACTGTCCATGTCTGAAATTAAATTGTTTCTGTTTTTCAGTTGAGAATTTTGCCTTGGCTTGTTCTCAACACTATATGGATTTTTAAGACATTGAGAGAAAGTAAATGGTATGTTCCCTCAGAGTCATAAGGCCCCAGTAACATATTTTGTTTGCTTGGATTCAAAGATATACAATCATAATCAATTTAACACATGTTACATGAAGGGAAATTTTTCAGTGATGGGAATAAATGAATTGAATTGCACAGCAATGAAAACTATTATTTTCAACTCATATATAACAGTATTATTACTGAGAATGTTTGTCTTTCTTGGTAGTACAAAGTATATTATTTTGAAATAATGAGTACTCACTGTTCTCCAGAGAAGCAAACAAATTATATTTATATTATGTGCATGCAGAGAGAGATGAGAGAAAAAGTTAGGGAATGAAGGAAAAAAAGAGACTTATTGAAAGGAATTGGTTAATTCTATTAAGATAAAGGCATCCATAAAGAAGGAAAGTTGAAGGCTTTTGTGGGACATGCCCCTTGGGCTAGTATGCTGATATAAGTGAGTATATACCATTTGATTCTTTCTGCTTCTGGGTTAACTCACTCATTATGATCATTTCTAGCTCAATCCATTTATCCACAAAATTCGGGAATTCCTTGTTTTTATTAGCTCAGTAGTATTCCATAGTGTATATGTACCGCAGTTTCTTTATCCACTCTTCTACTGAGGGACACTTAGGCTGTTTCCATGTTCTGGCTATTATGAATAAGGCTGCTATGAACATGGTTGAGCAAATTTTCTTGTTGTGTGCTGGAGCATCTTCTGGGTATATTCCAAGGAGTGGAATAGCTGGGTCTTGAGGAAGCCCTATTCCCATTTTTCTGAGATAGCACCAGATAGATTTCCAGAGTGGCTGTACTAGTTTGCATTCCCATCAGCAATGAAGGAGTGTTCCAAAAGCCTTCACTTACCAGGAAACTGGGACAGAGGGGAAGGCATCCTATTGGGACTCTAAATAAGAGACGCATGGGAGAACAGCAAAATAAAAGGATCCAGAGGGTCCTAGAAATCTACAAGTAGAACAATATGATAGGCAGATTTTGGCCCAGAGTTCCCGCTCAAACTAAGGCACCAGCCAAGGACAATACAGGAGGTAAACTTTAAACCCCTTCCCAGATCTAGCCAATGGTCAGAATATTCTCCACAGTTGAGTGGAGAGTGTGATATGACTTTCTCACATACTCTGGTGCCTCACATTTGACCATGTCCCCTGGAGGGGGAGACCTAGTGGCACTCAGAGGAAGGACAGTAAGTAGCCAAGAAGAGACTTGATACCCTATGAGAATATATAGGGGGACGTAATCCCCCTCAGGAACAGTCATAGGGTAGGGGAATAATGGGAAAATGGGGGGGGGAGGAATGGGAGGATACAAGGGATGGGATAAACATTGAGATGTAACAAGAATAAATTAATAAAAAAAAAAGAAGGAAAGTTGAAGAAGAAATTCAGATTAAACAGTTGTCTTACATTTCCGTGGAAGCTGAGTATTTCCAAGAATTTAGTCCTTTAGTAGGTATTTCCATTTCAAAGTAAAGGTGTCATTTGGTTTAATTCCACTATGAAATCTGGCAGGTTCAAGATATAAGAAATATTCATGTTTAATTTCTTTAATTTTATTGTACTTTTATTATTTAAAACAAAGTTAAGTGTAAATATATTTTATTATATTCTTCTTCTCTACTAAGTCCTCACAAATACTCTCCCCTTTATTAACCACTCAGCTTTTATTTCTTTTTCAAAAACAAAAACCCAATTTTCCAAACCAATATATTAATAACTCCAAAGCAAAATAAAAACAAATATAAACAACAGCAACAATAATAACAATAAAACTCCACTAAACTGTACCCAAATGAGAGCACAGAAGAAAATATGCATAGTCCAGTATATGTTTGACATCTACTCCTGAAGTTGGGGGCCTGTCCTTGAGTGGTGACTATACCCAATATCACTCTATTGGAATAAATTGATTTTCCTATCTTAGCATGTGTAAGTGACAGTTCTGGTATTAACCTTTTCCCGAGTGACTAGGTATTCATTCATTCATTCATCTTTTAAAATATAAGAAAACAGAATATAGTAAGATAAAAGAAAAACTATCACATTGAAGTTGGAGGTGACAAATAAACAGATGAAAAAGTTCACAAGGGAAGGCACAAGAAACATTCACACACTCTGGAATCCAAAAAAAAAAAACCAGTAAGCTGGAAGCCATAGTATATATGCAGAGGACCTGGTGCTGACTCATACAGGCATTGTACATGTTGCTTCAGACTCTACAAGTTCATATAAGTTGCTCATGTTGACTTAGAGTGAAGTGGACATTTCTGGTTTCTTTGACGTTTCAATTGTGGCACATGGTGTTTTGCTGAAATCTGTCCTATGAGAGGTCACTTTATAGTTTTTTCTTTTTGTTTTTGTTTGAAGACAGTACATATGAAGATTTAACTGAGAACATATATGAGAGAAGGCACATTATGGTAGGAAGGAGTATAAAAAAGAACCATGGACAGTGAAACGAGGCTTTTGGCATTTCTATACCATATATGATATTGCTGGTAATTGCTGGACTTTGTTGATCTTTGTTGGTCTTCACCCATCTTTGCTTCACAGAGAGAAACATTTTAATTTCTAGTATACCAATTCAGGGGAGGCTTCTGATAGATTGTGACACCTCTGTGGATTCATACGCTGTTTGGTGTTGGCTATTGGACAGCACTGCTGATATCCTGACAGCACAATGTGAAGTTGGCCCAAGGAACTATATTCAAACAGGTTCACAACTCCTTTTTCATATAAACATTTTATCTCCCGTTCCACTGATTGGTGGGTTAGAAGTGAGGATGACGTGTTTAAGAACACTAAATAAAGTAGGTTTTGAAGAATCTAAGCCTAGATTAAAGGTCTTTGTTTTCTTGGTGCCTTCCACCCTCTCTGGCTCTTACACTCTTTCAACTCTCAATTTGTGGCCACTAACTTATAGACTTGGCAATATCCTAGGTTTGTTGGGGAATTCTCATGGGTCCCTTTTCACCAACACTTTAATTAGTCAAAACACAACTCCAGAAGAGATGTTCAGTTGTGGCTCTGTCTCCACACTTACATGGCAATTTCATTTAGATCACATTCATATATGTAAATATTTTAAGAAGTTTCTACAGTAATAGACTTTCAAACTAAACTTCAGCCAGCCCATGTGTGCTTTCTGGCCCGACAACCCTCAAATACCCTTTAAATTTAGTCATATTTCCCTGTATTCCCTCTCATAACTCTGTCTCCCTCCCACTCCCTACTTGATCCAACAACGGTTTCCTGACAAACTACTACTTCTTTGAGCAAACATACCACTTTAATAAAATGTTTCATCCTTGAGAATTGTTAGAAGGTAAAACATTTCCTACAGATTTTATTATTGTCTATCCCATGTTAGAAAAGTATTTGTGTTCAGGAAAGAATGCCAGGGACCCATTAACAGAAAGTTAGCTGTTGCAATGTTCCAAGCAGGAATTCCCACTAGAATTTTTGAGCAAATCTCCAGTTGATTTTTGTTGAATGTTTTAAGTATTCTCATTTGATAGTATTTTCATGTCTATCTTTTGCTTCATTAATATGTAGTACATAGAAGTTTCTGCTAATCTGAGAATTGAAAGGACCAAATGAACTGCATTTTGAAAAAGAAATTGCGTTTTGTGTTAAACTTTGCCAAGGAATGAACCCAGATTCCAGAAAAACCACAAACTAGTCTAAACAGAAATACATTCCCTAGCAACACAATCAAGCTGACAGGTGGTCTGGCACATAGCAACAACCAATTAGGAGAATCCAGGCTAAAGTTCCTAATGCCCTCATGACTGCTTCAACCAATCTTTTCTATAGGTCAACTTGCCCCTATACCTATTACCCAACCATGAAACACCAAGGCTTGTAACTCCCTGCTTGCAGCTTTTCTGCCCAAGTGTCATCCAATCATATACTGTAAAACCTATTTCTTTGTCTAAAACCTATAAAAAAAAAAAAACCCTCTCAATTGACACTCAAGGCCACATCCCTGCATCTGTTATGCCAGTGCATGGAAGAGGTGATCCTGGTTCCAACCTACAATAAAGACTTCCTTGCCATTGCATTTGGACTTGGCTCTTGGGTAGTCTGTTTGGGGAATCTCTTGAAATTTGGGCATAACAAGAATAAAGAAATGAAATTAAAGTTACTATGTGCCAGTGTCAGTTCAGTCAATTTCTTCATAAGTATATCTAAAATATGCAAACCAATTGTTCCAAATAGCTCCTGTGATTTAATTTGTTTGTTTTGAGATTAAGCATCTATGTTTTTGTTTCTGTTTGTTTTTCAAGACAGGGTTTCTCTGTGTGTATCTGATGCTGCCCTGGACTTTCTTTGTAGACCAGGCTGGCCTCAAACTCACAGGGTTCCACATATCTCTGCTTTCCAAGTGCAGAAATATTTAATTTTAAATAGTAAAAAATACATAATTCAAACAAGCCAATTATGTGACAAAATTTAATTAAGAACTTAAGTTCTAATTTAGACTTTAAGAATTTGATTTGTATCAGTTATTGTTATATGCATATGTGTATATACACACACAAGTTCTTGTAGCCAGGTGTGGTGGTGCATTGCTGTAACACCAGCACTCTGGGAGGCAGAGGCAGGCAGATCAGATCTTTGTGAGTTAGAGGCCAGTCTTGTCTTCAAAGTGAGTCCAGGAGAGTGGAGGATATGCAAAGTATCTGTCTCAAAATGAAGCAAAACAAAACAAACAAAAAAGCTAGTGTTACTTAGATCTGATGTAAGCTGAAAAACATGCTTTCCAACCTAACCTTGAGACCTTATTCAGATGATGCTTATCCTTACCTTTATTTCTTCCTGTTTTTTTTTTTTTTTTTGTCTCTTTGGAACAATGCATAACAGTCAACTCTATACCTCTGTAACCAGTTTATTACTCCCACAAAAGGGACTTGAAGGCATTGGCATGGGGTTCTGTCTCCAACTCCTTTTTAGGATGAAAGAGCTGGCTGGCCAGTCTCAGCTACACTCCAAAATGTAGCTTGCTTTAATTGGACAGCCAAGGATTTGGTGTTTTCTCCTTGTAACTCTCAGGTTTATCAGTAACGATAATTTAATCTCAAAAATAAAAGAAAGAAAAATAGTAATTAAAACTTAAAAAAAAAAAAAGAATTTGATTTGTAAGTAAATCATGATATGTTTATCCATACAAAGAAGACCAATGTATCAGCTATTCTTGGGATTAACCGAAAGTTCTTTAATTATGGAGATGTAAAGAACAGCAACTAGGTATGTATTGCTAGACCTTAATGACAATTCATCTTTCACATAGAAAGGAGGTTGTTAAACAATGTTAATTTTCTACTGTTAAAGCCATTCTTTTAAAATTCTATAATACAATGCTTGAAAAGGCAAATTTTTGCCTATGTATCAGTATATTAAAATACTTGACAATGAACCAGTAGAAAGGAAAAGATGAAATGATAGTTCCCAGTATTAAAAGAAGTTCTGCTGCATGCCAGAGGCTTTTCTTCATTTTATCTACCATAAATCTTAAAAATAATTTTTAAAATATTATTGCCTCCAGTTTTTTAAAGAAGAATAAGACTTGAGAAAAATGACCTAAAAATTGTTCAAGGATAGTTAGTAAATAAATATATAAGAATGTCATAAGAAGGCCACTATTTACTTTCAATTGTATCTTACATTTTTCAACTTTATAAGTATTATTTTAGAGACTCAGATTATGGTAACAAATATCTGTACAAACTGTCATGGGAAAATGTTAAATAATGGCATGTACCAGAGACAAAGAAATAAAAGGACTTTTAAGAAGTAAGTGTAGACTTTGAATTTTTTTAGTGATTCTTTACTGCTTATATCTCCCTTCCAACCAACCTACCCTAGATGAGCGAGAAAAGAGGTTGATAGGAACAAGAGAAGTAGAAACTTTTGGACTCATTTCCTTGGCATGATTCCACTCTTCCTTAGTCAGGATTTCAGAAGACCTATTAAACAGCAAGCAAGCAAATCAGCAAAGATGACTGCAAACATAGCAGCCAGAACCCAGAGCAGCAGCTGGAAGTTGGAGCCACAACTGGAACCTCAAAGTATTCTCTGGAGCAGTACTCTCTAGCAGCTTCTGGAAGCAGTGCATAAGTAGCCAAACAATAAGGAGCAATAGCAAAGCAAAACAAAAGAAAACAAAACCTCAAAACCCAAGGTTCTTGTTTCCAAAAATCAAGGCTCTTAATGTCTGTACTAGGATCTTTATCAGCTGGCAAAGACCATGTCCATTCTTGCAACTTGTTGTTCCTCTTCTATTAGACAAACATCACCTGTTCTCTTCCTAGACTGTGTCCTGAAGGAAAACATTATACATACTCACACAATTCTGCTTTACATCCCATACTTGACATCAAAACAAAAACAGCTTTACATCTAATACAAGTAAGAAAACATCATTTTCTATTGTTGTTTTAGTTGGCTTTGTTTTTTAATGAAGCAAGAATATGAATTCACCATGTATTTATTACCTGTGACTCTGTCAAATATAAAATAATATAATACAAAGAGATTTATGGATTTTAGAAGAAAATAACAATTTGTTCAATTTTTCATGATGCTTTTGTGTGTGCCTACTCCACTTCATTGTGAAATAGAGAGAAGAAAGTGATTGAAATCTGCTGAACTACAACACTGAAGAGACACTGTACAGCACATTTAAAGAATGAAGCCATAAAGTGAGGGAGAGTTGGATTGGCTGTATCATTGTCTAACCATATCTTGACATAGAAGTTTGAGCAAGGAAGTTTCTATCAGTTAAGGTAGGATTAGGTCTCAGGGCCTGGGAACATGGACTTAGTTTGACCCTGCCAGCCACACTGACATTTTCCCATTATTGATGTTCTCTACTTGATAACATGTTATTCTCATGGATTTCTTTTATTTCTTAGAAATAGTTTCCTGAAGACTGGAGATATGGCTTAGTGTTTAATAGCTCTGGCTGTTTTTCCAGAGATCCAGGTTCAATTCCCAGCACCCACATGGCAGCTAACACTGTGACTCCATGTCTAGGTGACCCAACACCCTTACACAGAAATATATTCAACCAAAACATCAATGTTCATTATATTAAAAAAATTATTTCTTTTTAAAAAAGAAAAGTAATCATTTTCATCACACTATATTCCTATCCCATAACTGTATTAAATAATTTTTAAAGGTATCCAAAACCTTAATATAAAATCTAAAACTTCCATTGAAAAACACTTCAAAATATATGTGTAGGGGAAGACTTTCTGAAAAACAGTCTTTAGGTATGAGATAATACCAAGAAGCTTATGGACTACAAACAACACAATTGTTTGAGTAAAGACATGACCTGCTAAAGAAGAAAAAATATGTTCACTTTAAAATGGCATCCATTATACAAAGTTAAAATGAATAAATACTAATATTCTCTGATTCCTCCTTTATGCATAAATATATCAGTCTATGAGATAATTTAATTGCTTCAATTTTTCTTACATATATTTATGTGAACTGATTTGCCTTCATTACACTCTTTTACCCATCATATCCTATAGTATATTGAGCTTATTGCTTTGAGTTATTACCTAGAATATTTAAAGAACTACAGGGATACATATAGCAAAAATGGAAAGTCATCTGATCAATATATATACTAAAAATGTATAAACACAAATTTCCTTAAGGTATATGAAAATTGTTTGAGAGGTTTAGCCATCCATGATATGCAACTTAAAACAGATTTAAAAAACCCACACACCTATGAAAATTTGATTATTGACAAAGAAGCCAAGTCCATACAATCAAAAAAAAAATGATCACATCTTTAACAAATGATGCTGGTCTAACTGTATAGCTGCAAGTAGAAAAATGCAATAGACCCATATTTATCATCATGCACAAAACTAAACTCCAAGTGTATTAAAGATCTCAGCTTAAAAATTGACACTCTAAGTCTGTTAGAATAAAAAATGGAGAAGATCTTTGAACTCATTGACATAAGGGACATCTTCCTAAACAAAATATCAACAGGTCAGGCCCTAAGATCAACCATTAATAAATGAGACCTGATGAAACAGAATAAGCTTCTACAAGACAAAGGAAACAGTCAACAGAACAAAGCGACAGCCTACAGACTGGGGGAAGATCTTTACCAACCCTATATTTTACAAAGGGCTAATATCCAAAACATATAGAGAACTGAAGAAATTAAACACCACCAAGCCAAATATCCCAATTAAAAAATGGAGTACAAAGCTAAATAGAAAATTATCAACAGAGGAATATTGACTGACTAAGAAACACTTAAAGAAATTCTCAATATCCATAGTTATCAGGGAAATGCAAATCAAAATGACTCTGTGATTCCATCTTAAACCTATGTGAACAGCTAAGATAAAAAATTCATGTGACAGCACATGCTGGCTATGATGTGGAGAAAGGGATAAATTTCTCTATTGATGGTGGAAGTGCAAACTTCTACAACCACTTTGAAAGTCAGTCTGGCTCTATGAGAAAATTGGGAATAATTCTAATGAAAGACGCAGCTATACCACTACTGGAGATATACCCAAAAGATGTTCCACCACACAGCAAGGACATCTGTTCAACTATGTTCATAGCAGCCTTATTCATAATACCAAGAATCTGGAAATACCCTAGATGTCCCTAAACTGAAGAATGGATAAAGAAACTCTGGTACATTTACACTATGCAATACTATTCAGTTGCCAAAAACAAGGAAATATTGAAATTTGTAGGCAAATGGATGGAATTAGAGATAATCATCCTGAGTGAGGTAACCCAGGCCCAGAAAGACTGACTCATAAGTGGATATTAGCCACTTAATACTTGATAACCATATTACAGTACAGATATGGATATGTCAACAAAGACCATGTATGATGTGGACCTAGACCCTCTGTTCAGATGTAGTAGACAGTCTGAACAATAAGGGGAGTAGGGACTAGATTTTATATAGACTCTGGCCTTCCAAAGTTGATCACTTCCCTCTGGCAGTGTGGTCCTACCTGGCCACCAAGGAAGAGGACACAGGTAGTACAGGTGAAAATTGATAGGCAGAGATCAGATGTTAGGGCAGGAGGACTCCCCTATCTGAGGACTAGGGGAGGGAGGTAGAGGGGGTGAGGGAGGGATGGGGGTGGGATAGGTAAATGATGAGGGAGGAAGCTACAATCAGGACTTAAAGAATTCAAGCTGCAAAACAAGCAGGTAACTTATTGTGCTAAGACCAATATATAGGAATAGCTCTGAGACTGCCTGAGACATGAATGTATATGCATAGACAAGGCTTCTTATTGGTCACAGAATCCCTGTGACTTACTATTGGATGTCATTCTTCATATGGCATTAATGAAGGTTAGCTGATATTTTTCTTCTGCTCATATTGAGAGCAGAGAACAAGCCTTAATTGCTGTATGCATCATGTACACCTCATATATATATATAGTTTTAGGACTGTATAATGCTTGTAAAAAATTATATGTTTTCAGAACAACAGAACTGGACACTGAAGCTGGATCACACCTGACTGGATTCATTCCTCTCGGCATGCTGGATGCTGAGGTCCTGCATCCTTCATGTTTCAGCCCCAAATGCTTTTGTAGTTGTTATTGACCAGAACAGGATACCTTCAAAGAAAACTTCTGATACAAATTGATTCAGCACTTCAGACTGTCCCACACAAGACTGATGATAAGACTGGAATTTCCCAGTATTTAGAAACTGGACTATACATTTTTTTCCTGACTTGATTTACTATGTTCTGCCATTTTATTTGGGCCCCAAGAAAGGTACTATTCCAACCAAATCAGCCAGAAGAAATCTTAAGAGAATGATGTACCATTTACCTGAATGGATGTTGGGTAGGTTTTGTTTGCTCTTTTTGCCTACAGATTCTTATTTTCATTGAGAGTTGCTTTTAAGTTATTATTGGTCTTATTCAGAAAGAAAACAATGTGGGACTCAAGGATGTCTCTCTTTTCCTTTATCTTTCTTTCATATATATGGAGATAGGTATTAAAAAGAAAGAAGAAGGGATATAGAAATATATAGGGATGATAGGCTTAAAAGTAGATTATTGAATCAACTCCTCAATTTAAGGACTTATTTGTTACTAACAAAAAAGGTTATTTTAATTAATTGGTATAGAAATTTTTATATTGATACAAAATAACTTTATATTGATACGTTGATATAGAATTCTAATTTAAAATTATTCTCCACATACGTTACATATATTTCTACAATATTATGAGCTATTGAACACATGTTGGTCAACAACTCAAATATAAGAAAAACCTTACTTTCAATACCTTGAAAGTGATATTGCAGGCTGTTTGGAATAATTAAGTGATACGAGCTAATTTTTAGATGATTAAATCATGGTCATGTCAACTACCAGTCAAACTTTATCAGAATATACATCCTAGGTTTAAAAGATAGATATGCTTCTATAGCTAGATAAGGCAAAGTAGATAACATATTCAAAGCCCCGGGGTCCTACAGAATATGGCATTTAAAGATACTTTTAATATTTTAAAAATTCTTTGAAAACAGGACAGGTTAATTCCCTGCAACATGCAACCTAACTTAAGAAGATGATGAGCATCAAAGGACCTCTTTATGGAGATGGCTTTAAATATGGCAAACCAGGCACTGGGCAAAATGTCCTCATTTCTACCACAAACAGAATTCTGCCTAAAAATTGCCAGTCTTGGATACAGGCAGAGTCAACACCTAAACTCTGCCAAGACAAGGTAAGGAAGTCCTCAACAGTTGCTGCCTCACAAATATGTCTGTCAGATATTTGGGACAGAAGGCTGAAGATGATGTTCCAGTGTTATAGAGAATTTTGGGTTATTATTCAGGCAGCAAACTTTCTCATTTTTTCTCCTTTTGGAAGTTGCTAACCTGCCCTTCTGGTTCAATTAAGTAATTAAATTTCATTCCTTCTCAAGTTTTTGATGGGGTTGAAGATCAAATAGTTTAGTCTTACTATTAACCATAGCTGTTTAGGGTCTGAGATGATTTTAGATCTAGATAGATATTTTAAGTTGAAAGAGATGAGCTTTGATAGATTTAAATCTCATTCAGAATTTTAGAATTACCAAGATATGAAATATGTTTTCTACAAGGTCGTCAAATACAATTAGGCAAAACACCATGAATATAACACTCATATATTCTTGATCAGTTCATGGTTCTTCCTCTTGTATGTAGTTTTTAAATTTATGTGTAATAATATAAATGTATATGCCAAAAAATAAAATAAAATAAAATCTTTAGGAAAAAAACCTAATTCAAAATTTCATCTCACCTATTAAGAATGGCTACCATCATGAAATAAATGACAATAAACACTAACTAAAACAGGGGAATGAGTTAATATTTTTGTAGTTAATGAAATTAAATGTAAGTTTTTTTGTGTTTTATTGCTGTGAAGAGGCCATATGACCAATGAAACTCTTATAAAGGGAAACACTTATTTGAGACTGGCTTGCAGTTTCAGAGGTTTCATCCATTATCATCCTGCGGGAAGCATGGCAGCATACATGTAGGCATGGTGCTAAAGGAGCAAGAGTTCCACATTTTGATTTGAAACCAGCAAAAGGAGACTAGATGTGCTTCATACTGGGCATATAGCTTCAGCACTTAGACCTCAAAGCCCTGCCTCCACTGTGACTCACTTCCTCTAACAAGGCCACACCTCCTCCAATAAGGCCCCATTTACTAATAATGCCATTCACTATGGCCAAGAATTCAAACACATAAAACATTGGGAATCATAACTACTAAAACCATTAGAGTAAGCTTGTGAAGCCACAATAAAAGTCACTATAATTTTCTTCCCATATGCATAGGTATACAATTCTTGCTTATACACCCAAAGTGTTCTAAATCAACATAATTCAGAGATACTTACACATTCATTTTTACTGCTCCATTATATACAATAGGTAAGGAACATATCCAACCGAATGTCTATTCACAGTAGAATTTTATTCTGCAACAAAATAAAAACATATAATTATGATGTTTTCAGTAATATGAATGGAACTGAGAATCATGTTATGTAAAACAAGCTAGAATCAGCAATCTATCAAATGTGTTATAGCATATATGCAATGCAGATTTAATTATATGGTGTGTGTGTGTATGTGTGTGTGTTTGTGTGTGTGTGAAGAGAGAGAGGGGGGGACTTTCTGTGGCTTCTCAAAGGATTTGAGTTGGTAGAGGAATGTTAGTTGAGAACATGGCTGTTCTGGCAAGAGATAACAACCAAAGACCTTCTAGGTCTATGTGATCCAGCTGACAAGAGATCACATTTAAAGAACTTCTAGGTCTGTGTGATTCAGCTGTAATACAAACATTCCTTTAATCCAGGAGATAGAGACAAACAGATATGAGTTCAAGGATAGCCTAGTATAGTGCAATTATCAGGTAAAGAAAAGCTTAGATCCAAGAATGGTGAAACACACCTTTAATCCAATATGAAGATAAAGTTAGTTTATAGAAGGAAGCACCCATGTTTAAAAATGATGTCTAATTGAGTAACAGAAAAGGTGATGAATCAGAGAAAATTTGACAGATTAGGATATGACCAACATTCATGATAAAAGAGAAGGAAAGGAAAGCTTCTTGAGAGGCAGTTTCACAGAGAGAGGGGAAGGTATTACCAGGACATCAATAGAGAGATGGGTTGCAGAGAGAGAACTCAGGTGAAGATTGAATGAGCCAGAAAATGTGAAGAAGTCAGAAGATTAGAGTAGATTCTTGAGTCCATTTGAGGTCAAGCAGAACAATTCTGTGCCTAGAGAAGCTAGATTAAGTAACTCTGCTGGGAGAGATGCAAATCAAAATGACTGTGAGATTCCATCTTACACCTATCCGAATGTCCTAGAACAAAAACCTCAAGTGACAGCACATGCTGGAAAGGATGTGGAGAAAGGGGAATACTCCTTCATTGCTGGTGGGAATGCAAACTTGTACAACCACTTTGAAATCAATCTGGTTCTCTCAGAATACTGGGAATAAGGTACCTCAAGACCCAGCTATACCACTCCTTGCAATACACCCAGAAGGAGCTCTACCACACAATAAGGACATATATATGCTCAACCATGTTCATAGCAGCCTTATTCATATTAGCCAGAACATAGAAACAACTTAGATGTCCCTCAGTCAAAGAATGGATAAAGAAACTGTGGTACATTTACACTATGGAATACTACTCAGCTATTAAAAAGAAGAAAATCCTGAAATTTGTTGGCAAATAGATGAAATTAGAAATGATCATCCTGAATGAGTTAACCCAGACTCAAAGACTCACATGGTATATACTCACATATAATTGGACACTAGCCTAACAGGGATGTCCCCTGAAAATCTTCACTTACCAGGAGATTGAGATAGATGCAGGGACCTCCTATTGGGACTCTAGGTGAGAGAAGTACTGGAGAATAAGGAAACAGAAGGATCCATATTGTCCTAGAAACCTATAAGAAGAACATCATGATGGACAGATCTGGACCCAGGAGTGTCTGCTCAAGCTAATACACCAACCAAAGACGATACATGCAGTAAATATTGAACCCCAACTCACTTCTAGCCAAGGGACAGGACATTATTCACAGTAAGGTGGAGAATGGGAACTTACTCTGACATGAACTTTGGTGCACCATATTTGAGTACTTTCCCTTGTTGGGGAGGCATGGTAGCATTCAGAGAAAGAATAGGAAGGTTGCAAAGATTAGAATTGATAGGCTGTGACCATATGGTCAGGGAGGAGGTCCCCTTCTGTCACAGACCTAGGGGATGAGAATAGCATGAAAGAGAGAGGGAGGGAGGGAGGAGCGGGAGGAGACAAGCAAGGGGAGAAAAAATTAGATGTATTCTGAATAAATTAATAAATAAAAAATAAGTCTGCTGGAAGATGACTTTGAGACAGAACAACTGAATTGAACCAGCCAGCCCAGAGCGTAGAGAATACTGGACATGGTGAACTTATTAAGCAGTAAATCTTATAGGACAAAAACATTCTAGACCTAGATTAGGTTATATGGATGCCAGAAACTTCCAGGTCTTGGCCTAGGTTAGCAGAAGAAAGCAGTAAGCCTCCCAAACAACAACTGATCCAGGAGAATAAAAGTTACTTTCTCAGGAGTTCGTATACCCACAAGGTAATGCTCATACTAGAAGCCATAGGTTGCTGAAAAAATCCCAGGGATCTGGGGGATATCTTTTCATGAATTGTTAGGTTGTTTGGTCTTTAATAGGAACAAATAATGCAGGTTATAACAACTACTCCTGTGTGTCCATAAGAAAGTTGTAGCATGACCCTATTGCTGAAGAAAACCCACTGGTCATAGCAAAGGCATAAATCAAGTCAACACTGAATGGGAAGCTTCTGTACTCTGATTTGTACTCATACTATTGTATGCTATATAAACTGCTGGAGAAAAGCAATCAAAGATCTAAATTAGCCATCAGCTAAAATAATAAACAACACAGTAATATAGGATTTGTGTTGATAAGTACAATATTGGCACAGAAGTTATGTGTACAGCAATTGCTATGATTGAATTATAGGACTAATCCATATGAGCAAACATTTGTTTCTTAGAGCAGATCTGGCCACTAATACATTTTTTCAAATAACTTTTTAAAATATATTTTATTAATTTATTCATATTACATCTAAATTGTTATCTCATCCCTTGTATCCTCCCACTCCTTCCTACCTCCCATTTGCCCCTTAATCCCCTCCCCTATCACTGTGAATGAGGGGACTTCTTCCCCCTGTATATGCTCATAGAGTATTAAGTCTCTTCTTGGTAACCTGCTATCCTTCCTCTGAGTGCCACCAGGTCTCCCCATCCAGGGGACATGGTCAAAAAAGGGTGCACCAGAGTTCCTGTGAAAGTCAGTCCCCACTCTCCACTCAACTGTGAAGAATGTCCTGCCCATTGGCTAGATCTGGGTAGGGGTTCAGGCCTATAAGATACAATCATAGATCTTGAAGCAACTGTTAAAAAATATGCTAAATCTGTTAAAATCCTAACACAAAACATCCAAAAAATCATGGACACCATGAAAAGAAGTAATCTGAGGATAAAAGTCATTGAAGAAAGATATCAGACTCCAAGGCCCAGAAAATATTCTCAACAAAATCATAGAAAAATCTTCCCCAATCTAAAGAAAGAGAGGCCTATAAACATACAAGAGGTATATAGAACACCAAATAGAATAGCCAGAAAAGAAAAACATTCAGTCACATAATAATCAAAACACAAAATAGACAGAACAAAGAAAAAATATTAAAAGCTGCAAGGGAAAAGGGCCAAATAAACATTTATTGTCAAACCTATCAGAATTACACCTGACTTCTCAGCAGAGATCATAAAAGCCAGAAGGGCCTGGACAGAGACACCAATGCATTTTTGTGTGTGTGTGGATCTCACAGACCCTATGGTAAATCCACTACTATAATTCTCCTATACAGACAAAGTATCCAAATTTCCTTTAAATTCAGACGTTTCTAGATAGTTAATCTCCATGACCTCATCATAGAACTCTCTTTGTTCTCTGGATAGTGTATAACATAGAAATGTAATTGTTCACAATGTAGAGAGTAAGTTATTATGAAGTGATTACATAAAGGGGACATCTATATTACCAATATTTACAAGGCACATAGATGCCTGTGAGAATATGGAAATATTTTAAGAGCCAGAGGAAAAGAGAAGACAGAAACAAAATAATATATTTCTATATGGTAATACAACTAAACTTTAAGCACACAAGTATAGCTCTTGAACAAGATCAAGAAAATCAATATCATAGCTTGCAAAGGGAGGGAGTTCGTGAGACCACACCCCTAGAAGTGGGTCTATGTACTGTTGATGACTTCCTGGGAAAGGAGAGTCAGCATTCTTCAAGGGCATAGCTACAAGTAGGTCAACAACACTCCGGTGGATAATCCGACATATAGAAATATATAGATAGCACACAACTGGAGTAAATGTGATATTAAATAAAATTTAAAAAGAGGACAAGTAGCTAATGAAGTAAGACTTTACAGTAAATCTTGAATGAGTTGAGGCGAGGATTTTGGAATAGATGTGATTAAATACATTGTATGAAACTCTCAAATATTTAGTAAAATGTTTTTTGAAAAGTATAACAAGGAACTGTCTTTGTTTGAATAGGAATAGGCCTCATAGACTTATGTGTTTGAATGTTTGGCCCATATGGAGTTGCATTGTTAAGAGTTATGGCCTCATTGGAGTAGATGTGGCCTTTTTGGAGGAAGTGTGTCACTATGGAGGCAGTCCTTGAGGTCTAATATGCTCAAACTAAGCCTAGTATGGCAGTAACATGTTCTCTGTGGATGAAGATGTAGAAATTACAGTTCCTTCTCCAGAACCATGTCTGCTTGTATGCTGCCATACTTCTTTTGATGATAATAACAAATGAAACCTCTGACACTGTAATCCAGATCCAATTAGACACTTTCCTTTATAAGAGTTGCTGTGGTCCTAGTGTAACTTCACAGCAATAAGATCTTAACTAAGACAAAAATTGCTACCTGAAGTGGGGTATTATTTTGATAGGCATGATCATGCTTTTGTTTGAAAGAATATTGAGATTGGACTTTGGATTAGAAAATCAAGTGAATGCTTTAATGGGCCTTGTTAATAGGGACAGGAAAAGCAGTGGTATTGAGGATGGTTTGAATTGTGGGGACCTGGATCAAGAGTGTTCAGAGTAGAATAATATTTGTATGTGCCTAACAAACCATTCTTGTGATATTTTGGCTATGAGTATCTCTGATTATTGTCTTTTAGTGAAAAACATACCTGAGATTAAGTTTGGGAATAATTCCATTGGCAGAGGATCTCTCAAAACAGCCTAGTATTAACTTTGTCATGTGGTTATTAGTGTTCATTCTTATGAAGACATGTAATGAAAAGGAGAAAGCTAAAAAGAGAAAAATACAAAATGTACAACTCAAGGAGAAAAGGGCCACCAGGAAATGGAATTGTGGTAAATCCAGTGCTCAAGAAGATAATCAGGTTAAACAACAGCACAATGTTAAATTTAATAAACGAAATGGTAGCCTATGAGAAAAATCCCACCGAGGTAAGATTTCAACTTGTGAAAAGGCATTAAAGAACATCCTTGGTCCAGGCAAAGTAATATATATTTTTAATCCCAGCACATAAGAAACAGAGTCAAGCAGATCTCCAAATTCAAGGCCAGTCATATCTATTGATAGATTTCCAAGATAGCCAAGCTTAGGCAGTGAAGGTATCCAACTAAAACAGAAAGCTGGTAAAGACGTACTTGAATGAAGGGGTCATGTTTCTGTTCCAGAAAAAAACAGAACTTGGCAACTTCAGCCATTTGGTTTTGGGTGTAGCACCAAGGATAGAAGAAAGGGGTTATGGAATCTCTTTTTGCCACTAAGGAAAGCAACTGACTGAGGACAAACATGTTTCAAATGTGTTCCTGCATGGAATACCAGACAGGCCCATTGTGTTATGCTGTGGAAGTGAAACCTGTATGGCCTTGGAGACCTCCAAAATACTGGAGATGCCAGAGTAATTGGATGCCTGTTGATTAAAACTGCTAACAGAGTGTGGAAATAGCTCAAGAGAAAGAAGTGTGTTTCCATCAACAAAGTTGAAACAACATAGAGATCTGAAGAAGATTTTTATTTCAGACATGGGAATGTAGATTTTCAAGTTTGCCCAGTTAGTTTTCAGTCTCATTTTGGCCATCACTATGTTCCCCTTTTCCCTTTTGCAGTGCCATTGAATGTTGGAAGTAGGTGATTCTATTTTTTACTTTGGTTTTACAAGAGATTATAGTTAAGAGATTACATGAATCTCAGAAGAGACAGTGAAATTATGAACAATTTTGAAACTGTTACAGATTATGGGGACTTTCAAGTTGAACTGAATGGATTTCTGTAATATTTTATGGCTATAGGCTAATGGAGGCTAGGGAGTGGAATTTGATGGTTTGAATAGGAATGGTTCCCATAGACTCATGTGCTTGAATGCTTGACCCATTGGAGTGGCACTATTGGGAATTATGTCAGTATGGAGGCAGTCTTTGAGATCTCATATACTCAAGATTGGCCTAGTGTGGCAGTCTCATCATGCCTGCAGATCAAGAAGAAGAAATCTTAGGTTCTTCTCCTGCTTCTCCAGCACCATGTCTGTGTGTATATTGCCGGGCTACTTGATATGTCAAAAAAGGACAAAACCTTTGAAACTGTAAGCCAGCTCCAATTAAATGTTTTCCTTTATAAGTGTTGCTATGATAATGATGTCTTTCCATGGCAATAGAACCCAAAGACAGGACCAACAACAAAAAGTATGCATAATAAAATTCATATCACATGAAGGCATCAAAAATATACTTGTGGGAAGGATACAAGAAAGAGGGGAATAAGGAGTAATAAGAGTGTATATCGTGAAAGAAGGAAAAAAACCAAAACCAACAGTGTATAATGCATATAGGAATGAAAATATCAAATATAATTGCCAGAATAATGATAAAGGGAAAGTCTACAATAGTCTGACTTCCGGGCATGACATAGTTATTGCTGTCATTACCTCACAACAGCTATAACTGCCTTCAATGGATCTGTAGATGACTGAATCACTGAATAATTTGTTATAGATAGAGGAAGGTGTTGTGGGTCTCTTCCAATCTTTGCTATACATTAAGCTATGGATGCATGCTAAAGAAGCCAGAATTACTGTTTTTAGTTCTGTATCTACCAGTGAGATCACCAAGCTACAGTGGATAGTTTCATACCTATAGTCACATTGAATGCCTTGGTTAAGGTTGGTGGGACAGAAAACAACAACAAAAAAAAGAACATGAACATGACTTTGGAAGAGGGAATTGTACAGAAGAGAGGGGATAAAAGTAGATGTACAGAAGATGAGAAGGGTAGAGGGGTAAGAGTAACAATGTACCAAATTTTCAAAGATAAAATTTACATAATTTTAACAATATATTTGCATAATGAATAACATTACTGTGATGGCTACTCTTGGTTGTCAACTTCACTACATCTGGAATTAACTACAATCATGAAATAGAGGGCATGCCAATGAAAGATTTTTTTGGGGGGCTTGGTTTGACGTGCAAGAATTTACTTATATTCCAGATCTTTGAGGTAGGAGGAAACACTTTGGCTGAGATCTTGAGACAGGAAGACACATGCTTCTAATTCAGACCTGGAGGCAGGAAGAATTACCTTGATTATGGGCCTTAAAATTTCCTAGAAATCAATACAAGAATATAAAAGAAGGAAGCTTTTAGTATTTGACTGTTTGATCTTGCCTTGATAGAACATCGATTCTTTCACTGGTGGTAGAGCATAATTCTTTGGGATTCCAGTGTATACTGAAGACCAGCTAAGACATACATCCTTGTGGACTGGATTCTTGGACTTTCTGTTCACAGCCAGATATTGTTAGATTAGCTGGACTGAAGACTTTTAAATCACTCTAATAAATCACTTATATAATAATACATAAATATGTGGTTTTTTGTAAGTTCTGTTATTACAGAGAATCCAAAATAAGACAATTATTTTGTATGTTAATTTATAATTAATTTCAAAGGCTTAAATATATTCAAAATTAAAATATCAATAGTACATAAAAAACATTCTAAGACAACAAATTTAGTATGTTCTTAATCTTGACTAGACAATGACTTCACTCTGGACAACTTTGCATTCTATAAAAGAATTCAAGAGGGCTTAGAATCTACTTCTCTTGTCAGTATTGTCTTTTCATCCTCCTTTTATGCCTTGGCTAAGGTCATGGCTGTCAGTGTAGTCTTCTTCCCCATAGCACACAGACTTGAAAGATATTTTGCTGAAATTGCCAGGAGTGTTGTCAGAACTGTGTGATACTAACTTGATAATAACTTTGGATGTATTTTTCCCTTGAAATAAGAATAAAATGTATACAAGCAGAACTGGGAGAAGGCTGTTCAGATTCCTTAGTAATCACACTGTTCTATTTCATTCTTTATAGAGTTGCTTTCTTGAATTTTTTTCTTATCCAGAAAATTTTAAAAAATTATATAAATATGAAAAATAGGAGAAATAATTTAGAAAAAATTTAGGTACTTTAACTATATCCATATAAAGTCATTTACTTAAGAACTAACTGGTTTCTCACACAAGATCAACATAGTGGAAGGGGAACATGAGTGTGTAAAGTTCTAATATTACCTCAACTCATTGGAGTAGGTTAATTTGAAACAAAATATTTACTATTTAGAAAATAATTTGAAGAAAATTAAAAGTAATACTACAATCTTGGACAAGTAGTCGTCTTCTTACTCAAAAGTTTTTTCATGTATTATAAAATAATTATGAACTGTTAACACATCTTCAACATAGTATTCTCTAAAACAAAATTTCTGCAACTGAAGGGTATTCCATATAAGTTCTTGACTTTGAAATACAAAGGTATTTATGTTGTAATTTGTTTCCTTTAGAAGTTCAACAAAGAAACGTTTGAAAGAAGTTCAAGAATAAATGAAGCTTAGAGACAAAGTTATGAAGAAAGTTAAATGACAAATTATTGGACATTGTTATATTCAGTGTGTATTTAAAGAGAATTTGAAAATAATTTATATTGAAAGTTCAAGTAGCTAAACTGAGAACTTTTCTGCCACTAACTGTTTTACTCTTTATGTTGACTTTTAAAAAATTGTCTTTTTTCATATACATACCCACTAAATCACATAGGATAATCAGATTGCAATTTTAAATGAAATCTGAATGATAAAAGACTTTGTAACCTTGACAAATTTCTAAATTAAATGTTGGAAAATTTCCATGGGCAACTCTGATTTCTTGATATTGATGTTAGCCTTGCTGTTTATCACCTCAATTATTTTATTTTAACTGCCTAATCCCATCTTTCAAAGTAAAAGTAACATCTCTATGACTGTATCATCATATGAGTTTATTGTAATTCATTATCTTTTTTGTACTTTCTTTTGCTTTGGTTTGATTACTTGTTTTTTTCCCAATTTGGTCTTTTTTGTTTGTTTGTTTGTTTTTTGAGACATGGTTTCTCTATGTAACTTTGGCTGTACTGGACTCACTTTGTAGAACTAACAGTGATTCACCTCCTTCTGGCACACTGAGTGCTGGGATTCACAACTGTGTACCACCACACCTGGCTGTTTTTTTATTTTTTGTTTTTGTTTGTAATACATACCATTCATGCTAGTATTAAGACTCATGTAGATTTGAGTGTCTACAACTCTTGAAGCCTCAGTATATATTTCCTAACCTGGGATTACAGATTCACAACTTTATCTTCTTTATTTTTATTACATCTTGTATAAATTTTGTCTTCTGATGCATTTTTTCTACCCTATACCTTATGCTAATCATACTACTTTTTATGTATTAATTTACTGAATAAGTATTCATTCAATGTAGTTAAATACCAAAGGCCTGTATGTGATGGAAGAAGAAAAAAATCAAAACATTGCTAACATATGCCATTCTTATATAGATTCAGACACAGGTCTAAACATGCAGTACATTCATTGAATTTTGACTATTGTTTGAGAGTAGATGTTGTTTGGTACATTTATTTTCTCCAAAAGAAAGTAAAACACTAAGACTGAAATCCATTGTTCAATTTTCTATGGATAATATTACATGAAAGTATTTGAATGAAATAGCATGAAAACAATACATTCTGTTTATAATCTGTCATAACAGGATAATTTTGATTTCATAGATTTTCTGATCAATTTAATTTGAAAATGAATGTATTTATATATGCTTAAATATCCTAATTAAATTCGATTAGGTAATAAAATTATATAAAAAGAATGAGTTAAATACTTTTGAGTAAATATAAAAATTCTAAATTAATGGAAATAGAAAACAAATGCAAAATCATTAAATTAACATTAATAATGGGTCTGATACTATTTTTAGAAATAAAGTCTAAAGTTTTATTTGTTAATATGTTTCATTATATTCAAATACAAGATTTAAGAGATTTTTCTACAAGATTATATAAAATAAACTTGTAAATCTCTCTTTCTCTTTGTTTATATCTAATATACAAATAGTTAATCTGATTTGATTTACTGATAAACCCATTTAATTTTAAAAATAATAATAAACAATAAATGAATTCAAGGAATATGAATATTGAAATTATTATATACAGTGGTCAGCTGTGTTGCATGTTGAGAAAAATGTGTGCATATCATAATACAAATAATCAACCTCATATCAATTTTGCATTTTTGATATTTATAAATGTGCTTGAGATTCTGCATGACAGTTGTTCTTACTGAATTAATTTTCATGATTTTTCTGATGCCAAATGTAATATTGGAAGAAAAAAGTGAGTAAGAAAATTGAATATTAAGAAGATATTTTGCAATTATTTTAAATGAGACAATTAGATGCTAAATATTTCATAATCTGCATATAATCTGAATTACATAAATACAAATATAAATTTGATTTTAGAAATCAAGATGTTTTCAATTTTTATTGAAGTTATTGTGCTGCTTTTTCCTGAACTTTATTTCATCATTTTTGTACTTTAGATGATTGCATGTCATATGTATGTATAAATGTTTTTAACAAATTTTTATATTATATTAGTAAGTACTGTCTTTTGTAATGACAAGGCTACACAGATACAGATTCCTAAATTGGTCAAGGTCTTCATTATCATTTTAAAACCTGCCTCATACGTCATGGTTTTATTTATTACTGCTAGCTGATATACTTTCCTTTAAGGTAATTTATAATACAAGATACAAATATTCTTTAGGGGGAACCTCCTATGTTTGAATGACTTCTTATGAAGAGTGAAATTTATGAAGAAATGAAATATATGACTTTTTATTATTTTAAGACTTACTTTCTGGTTTAAAATAGCACTCTTATAATGTATTTGAGTTTTTATTGGCAACCAAATTTAAAAGTGCCTGTTTTCAATCATAAATAAATATTACATAATTTTAGTTAATTAAATTTAAATGGTTATTCCTTTACGTAAGCACAGGAGTCACCCACATGACATCCAAAGACAAAGTTCTCATCACAAAAGAGATTTGTTTTTTCCAGAGGGACAAAGGTCAAGGAATATGAGACAAAGAAATAAGACAGAGGACCAAAGAGAAAGCAAAAGAAAAAAGGGAAATTGGGAAGGGATATTTGCCCCAGATGGACAATGGACTGCCTCTGGAGAGAGGTGGCACTTAGGCAAATAAATTTATAAAGGCAAAATGGAAAACCTTGCATTAGGATGAATTGGTTAATTTTGATTAAATAGGTTTGGTCAGTATAGCATTTTGCTGTCTGGATTTTGGTGGTCAGCAACAGAAGGAGGAAGTGACCAAATAAAGGAGCAGACCTTGTTGTCTAGATTTAGGAGTATAACCTACCTGTATAGGAGGAGAAAATAAGGTTGAACAAGACATGCCAGATACACAGGCATACTAGAGCCTTTCGCTTTACAAGCAGAATTAATTTTTGCAAAATATCTGTAATACATTGAGTGTATAAACTCAGACTAAAGTACACTACACTTTTAGTAGTATAAACAAGATATTTGTTTGAACAAAAAAATTTTAATGAAAAAATAATCCTTGAAACTAGAAAAAATGAACAACTGACTGTTCACCAACATGATGAAATACATTTAAATTTATGAAAGTGAAAAATGACCATAACTCTGAAATGTATAAATTATAATAAGATAGTAATTGTCAAAACATTAAGAACACAGTACAAAATTTGTAAACATTTAATACATGATACATTTGCCTGCTTTTTAAATTTTAACTTAATTTTTTTTTTGGTTTGTTTGCTTTACATTCCCATCCTAGCTTCCACTCTTGTGGAAGATCCCAATCTCCCTCCCTCTACGCCCCTTTCCCCCTCCCTTAGTCCTCAGAAAGGGGGATCCCTCTTCCCCTACCAAAAGATATCAACCTATCAAGTCTCATCAGAACTTCCTGCATCCTCCCGCTCTGTGTCCTGGCAAGACCATAAGGGAGAAGTGATCCAAGATCAGTCAAGAGAGTCCTTGGAAGACACAGCACCTGCTGACCTTACTAGAGGATCCATCTGAGGATTTACCTGCCTGTCTTGACCTAGGTCTGCTCCATGAATGCTCCTTGGTTGGTGCATCAGTCTCTTCGACCCCCTGCAAAATTTGTTGCCTCTGCTGGTCTTCTTGTGAAACTCCTCTCCCCTCCAGGTCCTTTTATCCCCATCTCTTCCTTAAGACTCCCAGCATTATGTCCAAAGATTACCTGTGAGTCTCAGCATCTCCTTCAATCTCCTACTGAGTGGAGTCTTTCAGAGGACATCTATGGTAGGCTCCTGTCCTGTACCCTCTCTTCAACCACTTCCAGTGTTTATTTTGTTTGCCTTTCTCAATAAGATTTAAGCATCCTCCTTAGGGTCCTTTTTTGCTACTTAGCTTCTGGGTTAAGTAATCATGTTTTTATTTGGACTTTAATGAGGTGATTTATCCTCTAGTCATACTATTTCCCATAAACTAGTTTTTAGCATCTTTTTCTGCATTAAAACATTTGAAACCATTCTTATGCTCAAGCACACAGAAGGCAGTATGATTGTCTTGTATTATATGGTTAATATCTGCTTATTAGTGAGTATGTACCATTCATTTCCTTCTGGATCTGGGTTAACTCACTCAGGATGATCTTTTCCAGACCCATCCATTTGCCTGCATATTTCATGCTGCCTTGTTTTTAATAGCTGAATAGTATTCCATTGTGTAGATTGCCATAAATTTGTAAAAGTCTTTTCTTTGGCTGAGGGACATCTAGGCTGTTCCTGGCTCCTAGTTCCTGGCTACTATAAATAATGCATCTATGAACATATTTAAACAGATGTAATTGCTATAAAGTGGAGCATCTTTTGTGTATGTGCTCGGGAGTAGTATAGTTGTGTCTTGACGTACAGCCATTCCCAATTTTCTTAGAAGGCACCAGATTCATTTCCAGAGTGTTTGTAAAAGTAAAAGCCTTGAGTGGTTTATTTGTCTGTTTTTAACAATAAAACATTCACTATTTTCTGAAAGTTCAAAATGACCATTGCACAATATAAATAAAATTTAAAAACGTAGCCATTAGCCCTATTCTATTACTTCTCTTAAGTTTCATGAGAAAAATCTTGTTATAATATTGTTAATAAGTAAAATAAATAGGGAAATGCTCATTTCAAAACATATATTACAATTATTTGATGATGCAAGTTTTGCCATCTTACAAAGGGTGAAAATCATACACAGTTCATTCATCTACCTAATAAGAATAAAGTGAGATAATATAGAATTATAAGATTAGAAGTCTTTCTTAGGTACAATTTTGACAATTTTATAACATCATGTTTTAACATTTATACATATGTTTTTGTGTTTTGCCCACATTAATGCTAAAACATCATGTATGTGCTTAGTATTCCTTCAGATCTTTTGGGATTGGAATTAACCATGCTTAGTTATGAGCTAATATATGGGTGTTGAAATCTGAGCTGGATCCTCTGAAAGAGTAGCCTATGTTCTTATTAACCAATCCATGACTTCAAGCACAGGATTGCAATTCAAAATTTTTTCGTATGGATCATATCCAGAAAATAATCAATACATGCATGTCTTAGAGAAACAGATGCATGAACTTAGAACTTGAAAATGTACAGCTATATTTTATGCAAATAGAAGGAAAATACATCTAAATCCTGTCTCATACTGAAAGATTTAACACAGCTTATTCAGTATTATATAAGAAAAACAGAAATAAAATCTGTAGATATACAAAATATTTGAATTTAATGAAAATATAGTAATACATAAAACATATAACATTGCTATGATTAAGAGCTAAAGAATACATATTCTTATCAGGTAGACATGCAAATTTTTAAGGAATTTGATGATGCAAGTTTCATCATCTTACAAAGGGTAAAAATCATGCACAGTTCATCCATCTACTTAATAAGAATAAAGTGAGCTAACATAGAATTATAAGATTAGAAAGTCTGTTTGAGATCCAGAAATATTTCATTATATTATATATCACAATTAAATATTAGAAAACATCGAGAACTGAATAAAATGAATATCAGATATCTTACAATTTGAGACACTACTAAAATACATAGATAATGCACTACTTTTTCAGTCTTTAGTGCACTTATTTAGAAAGAATAAAACACAAGTATATGGTGGAAAACATTGATTCACACTCTTAGGACCTTATAAAGTAAATATTAACGAAATTACATTTCAAAATAAAATCAACAAACTATCCAACAGAGATGATCAAACATGTCTAAATGTACTGTTTTTGCTTACACAGAAAAATAAATGTGAAAATAGTATACAAACTTGGCTAGAACATAAAATATATATAACATGGGTGTCCAGAAATATACCACTACAGAAGTTATAGCTATTAAGGCATTTAATAATATGTTATAAAACTAATATATATTATATATTAGTTTAACTTTACAGATAACTGAAAAACAGGGTCAGTAGTCATTAAAATAATTAAAATCTCAATACTAACTAAAATTAATGTATTTTCAAAGAAAATCTTTCAACCAAAGCAAACTAAAATATGCATGGAATATAAAGTCAAATGAAGTTTGTGAAAAGTAAAAATACAAACCCAGTAGTCACATATTGTCACTAATTTTGAGGCAGCCAGATCTGTGAGTATGGAGCTTATAAACAAGGAGGTCTAAATTCGTATGCATTAACCAATGTTATTAAAAGTCTCAGAGAGTTTATATTCTGAGAGATAAGAAGTATCAAATGAATAAAGTATCCATGAGTTCATGCTGTATACAATCACAAAGACAAATCAAAAGGGCACACGGTAAATAGATGTTTTTCATAGAGGTATAAAAAGGACAGTTTAAACACTTAGCTAAATAATAATAACAACAATTAATAATAATAATAATTAATAAGCTGAAGTAAACTCACTCCAATTCAGTACATCTAGGAAGGGGATAAGAACATATCCCAAGACCAATTCCATGTTTTGGAAGAACTGGGGGTGAGGTGTCATAAGTCTCTTGTCATGTTTTCTTGGAGAGTTCTAACAAGCATGCCGAATTCTCCTTGCATGATTATGTTCTTGACCATGGTAAGAATGAAAGTGTTTTCAGGTATTAGAAAAAGAGGAGGAATATCTTAGATAGCTTTGTGAGGTCAGCACATTGCTTATTCAAAAAGTCACTATTATGGTCTGAATGTGAACTCTCCCCACAGGGGAGCTTTTATTCTCAGCTAAGGGTCTGGTTTTGAATGTTGTTTCTGCCTGTTGTTTTAGTTGTATTGTGTAGATTGATATATTATCTAAAAAATGTGTCAGTTTCCCTTTCTTTCCATGTTATTAAGAAGTTTCAAGAATCATATCATCCTAGTCATCTGCTTAATGATATATATGTATATAGAAAGGTGTCATTCCTCTCTTATTCCTTATACAGACAATATCACTAGAAAGTTAAATCATTGTGTTTGTCAAAGTTGCATTTGGTTGGATTTTAAAGAAAGTTTACTTATTTTTCAAAATTCGTAGCTCAATAATATGCAGATGTCAAAAAGTGGGGAAAGTGCTTATTTGTTATTAATTATAATAGTTTTTAAATTTTCCAAGTAAATTATCAACTATTGTTTATACATCATAATCTTGAATATAACTTAAATGTGGTTAAACAGTTTCATATTGAAATGTTTGTAAGTTGGACAGAAAAAGGAAGAGAATTTTATGTACTGATTTAATATTTAAAATGGCTAAATATTTAAATTTTGCTATGTTTTTATATCGGCTTCACCTATTAAGAAAATTATCCATTTTTTTTATCAATCTATGTACTATACACAGTAGTCTTTCCGTTTCTAAAACATTTAATATAGCTATATTTTCTTTCTCTTGTGTTTTACTTTGCTTCACATTGTTTTATTTCTTCTCTATTTATTTTAACCAAGCTTATAAATTGTTATTGTTTTAAACAATCATATTTTAGTTTTTTCATAGCATCAATATTTACTGTGTTCATTTTTATGGAATTATAATAAACATCTGTTTTACTTCAGTTTTTCTATTGTTTTGATACTCTCTCAATTGCATGTGTATATCCTTTCTCAAGTATATACACTTACTATGAATTTTATCATAGTATATTTTACCTGTACTCCATGAATATATACATTCATTTCATTGTATTTTTACTTGATGTTTAAAAATTATTATTCACTTAATTAAGTCATGTTTAACTTGTAAGATTATTTCAAATTCATATTGTAATATTTTTAGTCTCTCTTTCTATATATATATATATTTCTGTGTGTGTGTGTGTGTGTGTGTGTGTGTCCATGTTTGTGTATATAATTCTGTGTGTGTGTGTGTGTGTGTGTGTGTGTAAGAGGTGTGTGTGTGGTATATGTGCAAGATGAAGGTGCCAAGTGCACTCCTGTATCATTTTCCAACTTGTTCCTTTGAGGCAGTGTCTCTTACTGGACACGAAGCTCATATTTTCCACTAGACTAGCAGCCAAAAAATTTCATCAATTCTGTTGTCTATTCCTGTTTCAGTAATGGGGTTACAAGTGGTCTTTAAGTGGGTGCTTTATACAAATTGCAGTACTGAAACTTGTGCTGAAGGTACTCTTATGGCACTATCTCTCTAGCACTTTACAATCATCTAAATTAATATACCTTGTTTATTTATTTCTCCTAACAACATAATAACTAATAACTAGTCACAAATAATATAATAGTGTAACAATGTAAACCATGTAGCACATTTTTGTTAAAAACCACTCTTATGATGATATTATGTAAATATCTGTATTTCCTCAGACGAGGGAATGATATGAGAGCCTTACTCAGGGTTAATGAATACAAACAAATCTTGGGCTGACCCAGGGTGTTTTTCTAAGATTCACTAGCCTAGCTTCTGAACAATCTAATCTTCTGGAAGCCCAGACTTTGATGGCTTCAACTTCCTGCCCTGTATGCTTACCTAGGCTTAGAATGCTTTCAGTCTCCAGTGATTACTGCTTAATAACCTCACTCTTCTTAGTTCTTTCTGTACTCTGGCTGTTTGGCTCAGCTCAAAACTCTTGTCAGAGCTCACTGATTCAAACTAGATTCTCTTGGCTTCTTGCAGAATTGATCTGCTTAGAAAAATTGCCTCTGAACTCCACAACCTGATACGCACTGTTGGCAGGATCTGAATGGAAGTGAACGGAACTGCGTTCTCAACTGAATTGCACCAAACTGCACTGATCTGTATTGCACTCTGGAACTCTGCTGTGCTGTCTCCCCAAAATCTACTGTTCTGTGTCAACAAATTCCCGGCTCTCTCTCTTTCTTCTCACTGCTCTTAAGTACGTTCTTTCTCCCATCTTTTCTTGTGAGAGTTATGGGTATCCAGTCTTGCCCACTCTGTCAATTCTTTCTCTTATTAGTCACTTTGTCTTCCTCTCAATCAGAAATCATTGTTTGAGATTAAAAGTGTGTACTAAATTCATGCCAGCGGTATTAAATATGTGTTTTGTCTATAGTCCAGCTACAGGGATTAAGATATTCTAGCCATAGTGATAAAATGTGTGTAATAAGAGTCTGAAGATCAGATACCCTATTCCAGTTAGATCATACAGACTTAAGTCTTTGTATGCTCCCTTGCAGGATAACAATGTTGACAGATTAAAATTCATCTACATTATTATATGCCCTAAATGTAAGACTTAAGGATTGTTATCCACTTCTAAGTTAGTAGCCCTTTATTTATCCTGACTTATAGGATAAGTCCACAGAAAGCTAAACAGATTTTTGGTCAGGTATCATTCAGTAGCACCCTAGTTTTTCTTATTTTTTAAATGTATATGAATATTTTGCCTTTATGTACATATATGAACCATATGCTTGACTGCTACCCAGTAAAGCCCAATGAACAGATCTGATCACTTGGAAAACGTAGTTGGGAGTCACTATGTGAATCACAGCACATGGGAGATGGGAAAGGCTGAACTGAACTGTACAAGTGTATGTTGGTCTATATGGGACTCTGTGTAAATAAAAGGTATTATTTAAAAATTTAAATTACATAAAAGGTAAAAACAAAACCTTCAAGTGATACATAACATACTAGAAGAATGAAGACACCAACTATATTCATATGCTAATGTTTAAAAATTTTAAGAGTTATCTTTTCTACTCAAACCTTGAAAGTAAATTTTATATTGTATATTCCGATAATGATTTCTACTACCCAGATTCCTATATCCTCTCAGCCATCCAAAAATCATACCTTTTTGCCCCTCTGTCTTTAGGAAACCAAAAAACTAATTTTATTTCCTAATTTTGTTATCTCTTTTTACAAACACATTTGACTAGATCTCTAGTTAATTTTTTGCTTAGTCTTTTTTATATAAAAGAATTATGAATAAATTTTTAATTGTTGGCTCATTAAGTACAGCGAGGTGACAGCAATACTCAATTCCTAACTATGAGAGAATTCGTATTGATTTAAATTACTTATTATTTAGTTTGTTGTAATAGCCACAGTAACATATCATAAATATTGATTTATTTAATTAGTTTTCGGTTCTAAGTAATAAATAAATATATTTTGAGAGAATGATAGATAAAAGTTTGGCTTCCACTGACTAGCCTGTGTAGCTATCATTATTAAGAGGAACTGTTATAAAAAGAAATGACAAATATGGAATATTAATAAAGAATATTGAAAAATTAAACAATATATGTTATAATAAAGGGAGTATGTGTATGAGACTATATACTATATAACACATACAAGGAAAGTTGAGATATGAGTAAGAAATATACATTTAGTTATCAATTATCACTATATTGATGTGGAAACTTGAGGGGATAAAAATTCTCTCAGTTGTATCATATAGCTATAAGGAAAGCACAACTGTAAGCAAGAAACTTGGATGATTCACTTAAGGGATTTCCAAGTAATGTTAACAGAAATAGCCTTGTTTGTTCTTGCTAACAATAAATGTGATTTGCAGTAGAAAAATAAATTGGTAGAAAACCTATGAAGAAGACAATCAAGACCTGGTGATTTTGAAAATTCTCATCTTATATGGATTATAAAATGATACTAAAAATATGACAAGCACTGTTGGTAATGTGTTATCAGCCAATCATATTGTTAAAGAAATTTTTCTATAGTTGCATAAATGACACAAGTAACTCACAGATTTCATCAAATATCTCTGAAGACGCCACTTCTGCATACACAATTGTTCATGAAAACTCTCTTAATTATCTTTTTGTTTGATGGCATAGTTTTGTACTCTATACAGGAGATTTGAATAGGAGATTAAAAGTGAGCACAGCTGTTCCAAAATTCTGTAATCAAAGGGTATCAATGATGACCTAACACTTAAGAGTACTTCTGCCTTTTACAGAGGATTCTGATTCAGTTTCCAGAAGACGCATGATAACAATAACTAAATATCAGATCCTCTGATACCCTATTCTGACCTCTGCGATCAACCAGCATAGACATAGTTCACATATATACATGCAGTCATAATAATGATACAGAGGAACAGCTAAAATAAATCTTTTAAAAATTCTGTCATTCTGAAACTAGCTGGTGAATCTAATCAGTTGTAAAAGTTAGCTAACCTTCAAGATATATAAGGAATAATTCAGAATGCAGATAACTGGATTCAGAGATTGACACAAGCATAGTAGATGGAAATTTAAGACTATTTTCAGACTGTGTGATCAAATAAAAATATTCCTGATGTATATTACTTGGAAACAGTTTGTCTTCCTTCTTCAATTTTTATTCCTTTAAAAAATGTATAACTCCCACATGCCTATGTCAATGGTATGATATAGAAGTATATAATTTATTATGTTCACTTGCTCAAAGATAAATTTCTGTCTTTGGTTGGGACTTTTGATTTTAAGCCTTTCCTGTGACAATATGTGATGTACATATGTAGGGGAACTACTCCTTTACTTCATGGCTGAGAATGAAAATAGTATGAAAACTGCTCTTCAAAGTGACTCCTAAAAATAATGGACAACTCCTCACTAGTGTGTGAATTTTAAAGCTTCCACTTACGTCAAATAGCAGAAAGCTGAGATTCAATATTTTAACTTATTGATCTTTGTAGTGTCAAGTATTTTAAAATACTGATATTTGGAACTTTGCTTGTCAACTCTCTACATGCCTAATTAATAAAGTACTTAAAGCCTTAGCTAGAGCAATAAGACAAAAAGAGGATATCAAGGGGATATACACTGGAAAGGTAGAAATCAAGGTATCTTTATTTTCAGATTTTATATATATATATATACATGTGTGTATGTGTGTGTGTGACACCATAATTCCCACCAGAAAACAAAACTGATAAACACTTTCAACATAATAGCAGGATAAAAAATTAATAGATCTCCTGTATGAAAGTGGCAAATGGTCTATGCAAAGAGACACTATAATAATGGCAACTCTTATATAAGGAAAGCACTGATTTGGAGATGGCTTGTATTTCAGAGGTTTAGTGCATTATTTCCATGGTGGGAATCATGGCATCACACAAGCAGACATGATGCTTGAGAAGTAGCTGAGAGCTTTACATCTGTATCAGAAAGGAGAAAGAAGAGAGGGTGACACTGGGTATGGCTTGTGCTTCTGAATCTCCATAGTCCAGCCCTTAGTCACAGATTTCCCTCAACAATGTCACATCTACTTTAACAAGGCCACACATCAAATAATACCACTTCTTTTGAGCCTATGGAGGGGCCATTTTATTCAAAACACCACAAAAAGTTTAAATAAAACACCATGTTTTACTTAACAAAGAGAAGGCATGCACTGGGCCATCACCGGTTGGAGTACTGGAGCTGAAAGGAGTATTGCATACATATTCCAGTAACCACAAAATTATTTCCAGCTGGTAACTACTTAAAATTGAAAATTGAGTTTCCTCTAAAGGAGTCTAACTTGGGAAGCAAACTACTTTTAAGGGTAGACTGAATGTCCAAGAGTGGAAGGCCAATAGAAATTGAACTCATTTGCATTGTTGAAGGTTTCTTGTTTGCTCATTTGCATGTCAGGGATCTCCAATTAATTTTTGTTTTTTAACTGTTGAATTTTAAATTTATTTTATTTGTAAGGTTTTTCTTTTCTCCTTTTACCATATGGGTCCTTTTCATATATATTATGGCTTCCAATTTAATGTTTTTATTGGATTCCTGAGTATGTGAATGTATGGGATTCTGTTTCTTGTGCTTTCTCTTATGTTCTTCTCCTTCTGATCATTTATTTGTTTTGTCCAATTCTGACGTGTTAGTTTTTGTTTTATAATTAATTTTTTTATATTTTATTATTATCTCATAGAAACCTGTTTTCTTCATAATAAGAAACAGAAAGGAGCTGTGTCCATTTGGGTAGTACAATGTGAAGATGGATAGAGGAGTAGAGGGGAGTTAAACTGTAATCAGGCTACTTATGTGATGAAGAATAATCCACTTTGCATGAAGGAAAATAAATCAAATAAGCTTTTGCAGTTCATCTGCTGAAACTCATGAAAAAATATTTTTTGTTAGATGGATTGGCAGTATTTAGAATAAATGATTATAATATGCAATATTATTTTAAATTTGGTGCATAGAACACCAAGTTAATCAAATATTTACTAATTTAAGTTCATTGCAAATAAATGAGATGATTGCTTTATATGTAATCTGAGTCAATTTTTTTTACACTTAGTTTTCTATTTTTTACCTTTTTGTATTTTTCCACTGTTAAACAATGTAAGTATATAAAAAAAGAAACGAAATAAAAGCCCTAGGCTTATTGTGGATTGTACCATTCAATGGACTAGTGGTCAATTCCAAATAAAAAGAGGAAAAATCTCAGCACTAACATTAATTAATCTCCTATTCCTAAAGTAATGTGATTAAGGGTCTTTAAACCAAATCAATCTTGGACAGTTTCTTTTTACCCTAGCATACAAGTCTATGTAGAGTCAAAAATCAATTTCTTATTCATGTCTTCCTAAATTTGATGTAATTTTATAAATGTTGTCTATTTAATATAATATAAAACCCTTTTACAGTGATGGAGAAATGTGACTCTGGATTGAATCAAACTATATATTTACAGAAGGATTTGTTCATCTTGGCATTTATAATTTTATTTTAGGTGGTGTCTTCAGAGACTTGTGTGCGGTTGAGAAATATGAAAGGTAGACTAGAAAGAAAGAGATAAATATAAGAAAATTTAAAAATCATATAAAAATAATCTGGTAATCTCACAAGAAAAATATAATCCTAAACAAAATTTCTTGGTCAAAAAAGCAAAATGCCCATTCTTAGTTATTAAGCAACAATTATTAACATAGTTCTTTGACTACTCTAAAAGTGAAGAAAAACATTAAGGTTGACATTAAAAATGCAGGGTTGGGAGCTCTCAAAGACTATTGGATTCGTGTTAGAAAAAACACCTTTAATTAGTTAACTCAAAGTATGTATAAGTCTGCTTCAAAATATTATCATACTTAGTTTACTGGTATCATTCATAATGGTAACTATTATATACATGCAAATATATCCAGCCTAACTAATATAATGCAACAAACTGTCTCTGTCATTTTTTTTTCATTTTGTAAGCTGTTAACCTGTACTTCCTGTTTACTAAGGTTATTAATTATATTCCTTCTCAAGTGTCTGATGGAGTTGAAGATCAGATAGTTTAGTTTCACAATTAAGCTTAGTTGTTTAGGGGTTAAGATGTTTTTAAGTCTAGATAGATGTTTTAAGTTGATAGAGATGAGCTATGATAGATAATGATATACATTCAGAATTTTAGACTCACCAAGAAAGGAAAGATTTTTTTTCAAGGTTGTCATATACAAATTGCCAAATCACTATATATGTAACATGAATATATTTTCTGTGTTTCTTCTTGCTGTATGTTGCTTATTTTATATGTGTATAATAATATAAATGTGTATACCAAAACTAACAATAAATTTTGAAAGGCTACCCATAGGCAAAGACAGAAATGGTGAGAATATTTTTGTTTCATCTGAAAAGTCTATAACTATTAGCTAAATCTGCTCAAGTGGCTCTGTGCATACAGAAACACCATGATCAAATTTTAAGCAGCATGGGGCATATTTAACCAAGCTTGATTTACATTTTTAAACCTGACCCCCTACTGTTCATGGTTATCCCACTTCACAAAATTTGCAACTCTAGTCCCTGTGAAGATCTTAGTGCAAATTGCATCTTGATTTGCCTATTGCTTGACATATTTGCTGGTGTTAAGCCTCCTTATGCGTTTTTTATTCTCCTGGGAGTTTTCCTTCTGTTGTTTGTGAAAATGTAGAATTCAGGGTTATGACTAATTTTAAAAAATATATCTCAATCTCCTTCTAAGGGTATTGCAGCTCTTTTTTTTTTTTTTTTTTATTAATTTATTCTTGTTACATCTCAATGTTTATCCCATCCCTTGTATCCTCCCATTCCTCCCCCCCCCCCATTTTCCCATTATTCCCCTCCCCTATGACTGTTCCTGAGGGGGATTACGTCCCCCTATATATTCTCATAGGGTATCAAGTCTCTTCTTGGCTACTTGCTGTCCTTCCTCTGAGTGCCACCAGGTCTCCCCCTCCAGGGGACATGGTCAAATGTGAGGCACCAGAGTATGTGAGAAAGTCGTATCACACTCTCCACTCAACTGTGGAGAATATTCTGACCATTGGCTAGATCTGGGAAGGGGTTTAAAGTTTACCTCCTGTATTGTCCTTGGCTGGTGCCTTAGTTTGAGTGGGACCCCTGGGCCCAAATCTGCCTATCATATTGTTCTACTTGTAGATTTCTAGGACCCTCTGGATCCTTTTATTTTGCTGTTCTCCCATGCGTCTCTCATTTAGAGTCCCAATAGGATGCCTTCCCCTCTGTCCCAGTTTCCTGGTAAGTGAAGGCTTTCGTGGGACATGCCCCTTGGGCTAGTATGCAGATATAAGTGAGTATATACCATTTGATTCTTTCTGCTTCTGGGTTAACTCACTCATTATGATCATTTCTAGCTCAATCCATTTATCCACAAATTTCGGGAATTCCTTGTTTTTAATAGCTGAGTAGTATTCCATAGTGTATATGTACCACAGTTTCTTTATCCACTCTTCTACTGAGGGACACTTAGGCTGTTTCCATGTTCTGGCTATTATGAATAATGCTGCTATGAACATGGTTGAGCAAATTTTCTTGTTGTGTGCTGGAGCATCTTCTGGGTATATTCCAAGGAGTGGAATAGCTGGGTCTTGAGGAAGCCCTATTCCCATTTTTCTGAGATAGCACCAGATAGATTTCCAAAGTGGCTGTACTAGTTTGCATTCCCACCAGCAATGAAGGAGTGTTCCTCTCTCCCCACATCCTCGCCAGCATGTGGTGTCGCTTGAATTTTTGATCTTAGCCATTCTGATGGGTGTAAGATGGAATCTCAGAGTTGTTTTGATTTGCATTTCCCTGATGACTAAGGAGGTTGAGCATTTCTTTAAGTGTTTCTCAGCCATTTGATACTCCTCTGTTGAGAATTCTCTGTTTAGTTCCAAGCCCCATTTCTCAATTGGGTTATTCGGTTTGGTAGTGTTTAATTTCTTGAGTTCTTTATATATTTTGGATATTAGACCTTTGTCAGATGTAGGGTTGGTGAAGATTTTTTCCCAGTCTGTAGGCTGTCGCTTTGTTCTCTTGACAGTGTCTCCTGCCTTACAGAAGCTTCTCAGCCTCATGAGGTCCCATTTATTAATGGTTGACATTAAGGCCTGGGCCGTTGGTGTTCTGTTCAGGAAGTTGTCTCCTGTGCCAATATGTTCCAGGCTCTTTCCCACTTTTTCTTCTAAGTGAGTTAGTGTCTCTGGTTTTATGTTGAGGTCTTTAATCCACTTGGATTTGAGTTTTGTGCAAGGTGACAAATCTGGGTCCAGTTTCATTTTTTTACACATAGACCTCCAGTTAGACCAGCACCATTTGTTGAAGATGCTATCCTTTTTCCATTGAATGGATTTGGCTTCTTGTCAAAAATCAAGTGACCATATGTGTGTGGATTCATATCTGGGTCTTCGATTCGATTCCACTGATCAACCAGCCTGTTGCTGTGCCAGTACCATGCTGTTTTAAGTACTATTGCTTTATAGTACAGTTTGAGATCAGGTATGGAGATTCCTCCGGAGCATCTTTTATTGTACAAGATTGTTTTAGCTATTCTGGGTTTTTTGTTTTTCCATATGAAGTTCAGAATTGAACTTTCAATGTCTTTAAAAAATTGTGTAGTTATTTTGATAGGGATTGCATTGAATCTGTAGATTGCTTTTGGTAGGATGGCCATTTTTACTATGTTAATTCTCCCGATCCATGAGCAAGGAAGATCACGCCATCTTCTCAGGTCATCTTCAATCTCTTTCTTCAGAGTTTTGAAATTTTTTTCATACAAGTCCTTCACTTGCTTAGTTAGGGTAACTCCTAGATATTTTATATTGCTTGTGGCTAATGTGAAGGGTGTGGTTTTCCTAATTTCTTCCTCTGCAAGCTTGTCATTTGTGTATAGGAAGGCTACAGACTTTTTTGAGTTAATTTTGTATCCAGCCAATTTGCTGAAGGTGTTTATCAGCTTTAGGAGTTCTCTGGTGGAGTTTTGAGGGTCACTTATGTACACTATCATATCATCTGCAAAGAGGGATAATTTGACTTCCTCCTTTCCCATTTGGATACCCTTGATCTCCTTTTGTTGTCTTATTGCTCTGGCTAGAACTTCGAGTACTATATTGAAGAGATATGGAGAGAGTGGGCAGCCTTGCCTTGTTCCCGATTTGAGAGGAATTTCCTTGAGTATCTCACCATTTACTTTGATTTTGGCTATTGGCTTGCTGTATATAGCCTTTATTATGTTGAGGAAAGTGCCTTGTATCCCCGCTCTCTCTAAAACTTTAAACATGAATGGGTGTTGAATTTTATCAAATGCTTTCTCTGCATCCAAGGAGATAATCATGTGGTTTTTTACTTTCAGTTTGTTTATATGATGGATTACATTGATGGATTTCCGTATATTAAACCATCCCTGCATGCCTGGAATGAAGCCTACTTGGTCATGATGAATGATATCTTTGATGTGCTCCTGTATTCGTTTTGCAAGTATTTTATTTAGTATTTTTGCATCTATGTTCATAAGAGAAATTGGTCTGAAATTCTCTTTCTTTGTTGAGTCTTTGTGAGGTTTAGGTATCAATGAGACTATGGCCTCATAGAATGAAGTTGGTAATTTTCCATCCATTTCTATCTTTTGGAGTAGCTTGAAGAGTATCGGTATTAGCTCGCCCTTAAAGGTCTGGTAGAATTCTGCACTGAAACCATCTGGCCCTGGGCTTTTTTTGGTTGGGAGACCATCGATGATTGCTTCTATTTCTGTCGGGGAAATGGGACTATTTAACTTGTTTATCTGTTCTTCACTCAACTTTGGCAAGTGAACTTGATCAAGAAAATCGTCCATTTCCCTTAGATTTTCAAATTTTGTGGCGTATATGCCTTCAAAGTAGGATCTTATGATTCTTTGAATTTCTTCAGTGTCTGTTGTTATGTCTCCCTTTTCATTTCTGATTTTGTTGATTTCAATACTGTCTCTCTGCCTTTTAGTTAGTTTGGCTAATGGTCTGTCTATCTTGTTGATTTTCTCAAAGAACCAGCTCTTGGTTTTGTTGATTCTTTGGACTGTTTTCTTAGTTTCTAATTTGTTAATTTCAGCCCTGAGTTTGATAATTTCCAGGCGTCTACTCCTCTTGGGTGTTTCTGCTTCTTTTTTTTCTAGGGCTTCCAGTTGTGTTGTTAAGATGCTTATGTGCGATGTTTCCAATTTCTTTTTAAAGGCACTTAGTGCTATGAATTTTCCTCTTAGCACTGCTTTCAATGTATCCCACAAATTTGGGTATGTTGTTTCTTCATTTTCATTGAATTTCAGAAACTCCTTGATTTCTTTCTTTATTTCTTCCCTGACCCAGGTGTCATTTAGCAGAGAGTTGTTTAGTTTCCACAAACGTGTAGGCTTTTTGTTATTTCTGTTGTTGTTGAATTGCAGCCTAAGAGCATGGTGATCTGATAGGATACAAGGTATTATTTCAATCCTCTTGTATCTGTTGAGGCTTGCTTTGTGACCTACGATGTGATCAATTTTGGAAAAGGTTCCATGGGGTGCAGAGAAGAAGGTGTATTCTTTCTTGTTTGGGTGAAAGGTTCTATAGATATCTGTTAGATCCATTTGACCCATGGCATTGGTTAATGATGTTATTTCTCGGCTTAGTTTCTGTTTCAATGACTTATCCTTCAGTGACAGTGGGGTGTTGAAGTCTCCCACTATTATTGTGTGGGGATCGATGTGTGGTTTAAGCTTTTTTAGGAGATCTTTTACAAATGTGGGTGCCCTTGTATTGGGAGCATAGATGTTCAGAATTGTGATGTCATCTTGGTTGACTTTACCTTTGATGAGTATGAAGTGTCCTTCCTCATCCCTTTTGATTAATTTTGGTTGAAAGTCTATTTTGTTCGATACTAAAATGGCTACACCTGCTTGCTTCTTGTGACCATTTGCTTGGAATATTTTTTTCCAACCTTTTACCCTGAGGTAATGCCTTTCATTATGGGTGAGATGTGTTTCTTGGATGCAGAAGAATGTTGGGTCTTGTTTATGTACCCATTCGGTTAGTCTGTGTCTTTTTATTGGAGAATTGAGGCCATTGATGTTGAGAGATATTAATGACCAGTGACTGTTAAGAGTCTTAATTTTGATGTTGTTTCCAGTCGAGCGTTTGTGTAGTTGTGTTTTTGCCATGGGATAGTTATCTATTTCCTGGGTAGTTTTGGTTGTAGCTTGACCCTTTGGGATGGAGTTTTCCTTCTAGTACCTTCTGTAAAGCTGGGTTTGTGGATAGGTACTGTTTGAATTTGTTTTTGTCATGGAATATTTTGTTTTCTCCATCAATGGTTATTGATAATTTTGCTGGGTAAAGTAGTCTGGCCTGGCATCTGTGTTCTCTTAGGGTTTGCAGGATCTCTGTCCAGGACCTTCTGGCTTTTATGGTCTCTGCTGAGAAGTCAGGTGTAATTCTGATAGGTTTACCATTAAATGTTATTTGGCCCTTTTCCCTTGCAGCTTTTAATATTTTTTCTTTGTTCTGCATGTTTTGTGTTTTGATTATTATGTGGCGGGCAGTTTTTCTTTTCTGGTCAATTCTATTTGGTGTTCTGTAGGCCTCTTGTATGTTTATAGGCATCTCTTTCTTTAGATTGGGGAAATTTTCTTCTATGATTTTGTTGAGAATAGTTTCTGGGCCCTGGAGTCTGATGTCTTCTCTTTCTTCAATGCCTATTATCCGCAAATTTCTTCTTTTCATGGTGTCCTTAATTTCTTGGATGTTTTGTGTCAGGAGTTTTCCAGATTTGGCATTTTCTTTAATGGTTGATTCAATATCTGTGATTGTATCTTCTAGCCCTGAGATTCGTTCTTCCATCTCTTGGATTCTGTTAGAAAAGCTCACCTCTGTGTTGCTCGCCTTCTTCTCTGAGGTCTCACGTTCTCGTTTTTCTTCTGTCTGTGTGTTTATCATTGAATCCATTTTCATTTTCAGATCTTGAACTGATTTTTTGATTTCTTTCATCTGATTTTTTGTATATTCCTGAGTTTCTTCCATTGCCTCTTTATAGGTCTTCAGAGCTTGAACCGTTTTAGTTATTTCTTTCATCTGGTTGTTTGCATTTTCCTGCAATTTTTCCAGTTCCACTCTATGTGCTTCTTTTATGTCTCTCACCTGTTTGTCTGCGTCTTCCTGCATTTGATTACGAATTTTATTTGTTTCCTCCATTATCATCCTCATTACTAAGGATTTGAGGTCATTTTCTTGTATTTCCGTTGTATTTGAGTTCTCTGGGTGGTTTTCTTTGGGATAGCTGGAAACTGGAGACGCCATGTTGTTTTGGGGTTTTTTGCGTATGCTTTTTCGTTGTCCTTTAGACATCTTGCCGTCTTTGTTTTTGTTGGGTAGCTTCCAGAGTTGAATGGAGGGTGTCTGATGATAGATTCACTTGTTTTCTTACGATTTCCCTAGGCTGCGAGCTCAAAGCTTCACTGGTGTGGATGTTAGGAGGTTAGCCCTGTTGTTCTGGTCTCTCACAGCCAGTGATCCTCCGTCCCTCTCTGCTGTGGATCCTGCAATTGTTCTGGGTCTCTGAATGAGCGTTGGGTCAGGCCAAGGTATCCACAGCCTTCTGTGTTCCCTGCCAAGTCCAGCCAGGAGCACTGGGACCGAACCACGGGCAGAACTCAGCTAGATTCTCAGGGCCAGAACCGTCTGCCAAGCTCAGCAAGGGATTTTGGGCCCAAAATGCACACAGGGCCCAGCCAGAATTTTTGGGCTGGGACTACGCACCAAGCTCCACTAGGGCCTTTTGGCCCAAAGAGCGTGCTGTGGTCAGTTATTGACTCAGGGCCCGAACTGACCACCAATCTCAGCCAGGAATTCTGGATTCAAACTGTACACTGTGTCCAACCAGAGTCTTAGAGCTGGTGGAACCGAGAGCTCTGTCCAGCCTGTGCCACAGCAGGAGAACTGCGGCTGCTCTGAGTTAGCGCCAGTGGTGGAACAAGTGCTCCGCCCGGACTGTGTCACCGCAGGGGAGCTGCCGCTGAGCTGAGGTGGTGCCTAGGATGGAACCGAGCACGTCACCAAGCCTGCGCCACAGCAGGAGAACTGCGGCTGCTCTGAGTTAGCGCCAGTGGTGGAACAAGTGCTCCGCCCGGACTGTGTCACCGCAGGGGAGCTGCCGCTGAGCTGAGGTGGTGCCTAGGATGGAACCGAGCACGTCGCCAAGCCTGCGCCACAGCAGGAGAACTGCGGCTGCTCTGAGTTAGCACCAGTGGTGGAACAAGTGCTCCGCCCGGACTGTGTCCCCGCAGGGGAGCTGCCGCTGAGCTGAGGTGGTGCCTAGGATGGAACCGAGCACGTCACCAAGCCTGCGCCACAGCAGGAGAACTGCGGCTGCTCTGAGTTAGCGCCTGTGGTGAAACCAAGTGCTCCGCCCGCACTGTGTCACCGCAGGGGAGCTGCCGCTGAGCTGAGGTGGTGCCTAGTGTGGAGCAGCGTGCTCAACTAAGCCTGCGCCACAGCAGGGGAGCTATGGCCACGCTGAGTTAGTGCCTCAGGCAGAATTGTTTGCTGGGCCGGGCCAATACCCGGGACTCTGGGGCCGAACTGTCCGCCGAGTCCAATCTGGGTCCAAAGGCTCCACGCGACCCAAATCCTGCCCCGAGTCCCCTCACCCGCAGCAATTCCCACCAGCCACCACACCAATCGCCTCCACCGGAAGGCTATGAGCTGCAAACCTCAGCCGCCGCTGCTGGTGCCGCTGGTGCTGCCGCCTCTACCGCTGCCGCTCCGATCAGAGAAAAACCACGCTCCTCCCGTGTGCAGGGGCACACAGGTCCTCCTCACCCTGGTCCCTCCGAACCGTGGAGCACTCCCGCTGCCGTGATGTTCGGACCTCGGTGTTCCTGGCTCAGAAATCTGTGCAATTCCCTGAATTGTTCACTGGAGCCTCCAAACGCGGTCCACACTGCTCGCCGCCATCTTGTTCACTCCGGTATTGCAGCTCTTAAAATAAGACCTATATTTTAAATTAGTTTTTTGTCATTTTCATATGGATAATCTTGTTACTCACTCTTGATAGCCAACAATGAGAAAGATCTAGATTATGGAAGTTTAAAAGTGTTTCTAGACCTCTAGTTAAAATGACCTACAATAAACACTAATTTCAGAGTCTTAGGTCAGTGCTGTTACAAAAACTTTTGAGACATGCATCCAAATCGTTCTTCTGTTTTTCCAATCTTAAGATAATTGTATAATTATATACATTAATCTATTTAATAAAAAATTATCTTTAATTTAGGAAAAAGAAACATGTTCTTGACATAAAAATAAAGCAAATACTTTAACAATACTTTGAAAAAACAAGATATTTATAAACTACATATTTTTGAGAAAATAAAACTGATTTCCATAGTATTTCTCATTTAATGATATTCATTTGCTATATATTCCTTTTGCCATGCACAATAATATTAAAATAATTTATAAAATTATTTTATAAATATTTTTTTTTTATTTCAAAACAGGACCCTGACTAAGCGATATGGACAAAATGTATAGTAGGCTATAGTATTTTATATTATTTTTAATTGAACTTAATTATTTATTTTCAGCAATCATCTCAAATTGTGTATTTTTCTTATGACTTGAAGTTTTATTTTAGTTTTAGATACCTAAATTTAAATCATACTTTGAAATTGATAAAAGTTTCCAGGCAAGTTTATGCGAATACTTTTGAAGCTGTATCATCAATTAAACAGTACAATTTGTATTGGGAATGATAATAACAAACACCTATATTGTTTATTTTTATTCTTGTGACATTGACATCATCTGAAGTCATTCTTAAAGACTTTGATTTCAATGTTAACAGCAACAACACATACTGTACTTGAAATGACTTGCTCCATAAATAAGGATCTCAGAGACTATTATAGAATTTTAAAATATTTAGAACATTGTACTTATATGATAAATACATTACCTCTTCATTTAAAACATAAAAATATACTTTAGATCTTGGTAAATACACAAAGAGGGAGTAATCTTTTTGTTTCTCACAGGTAAGATTATATTTGGAAACCGCCGGTGATGTTTGTTTAAAATTCATTTAATTACCTTTGTAATCTAAAGTAAATGTCATTCATTTACAAAGAATTTCATCAACTCAGCCTTGAAAATTAGGGTCACAATTCAAATCAAAGTAGTTTATCTTAGTAGAGTAATGAAATTCACTCCTAGGTGGGAGCTCAGAGAAATCATTACTCCTTCTGAAGAAATGGAGATGACATTTCTGAGAAGAAATGTATTTGAATAGAAAGGATGGAATGAATTGCTCATAAGAATAGTATAGATTTTAGAATTTAGTAACTGGTTCATGAGAAGAGAGCACACATGGTCTAAAAAGTAAGCTGTGTGCGTTTGTGTGTGTGTGTGTGTGTGTGTGCGTGTGTGTGTGTGTGTGTGTGTGTGTGTGTGTGTGTGCCTCAGAGCATGCTCATGAAATGGTATATGTAATCAAGTGCTGTATTAATTTCATTGACATCAGCTCAGGTATATTTCTAGCCAAGCTCCACCATACTTTCAAGATTGCATTTTGATCACATAACATACTAGCTAAGAGTTTGAAAGTTCAGAAAGGAATTTGGTAACATTTTCCCCAGGCATTCAAAGCATAAAAGTTTATATTGCATAAATTTATCTCTGAAGATAGGTTTATGATAAAATATGCTACAGTCTCCCTGTTGTGATGAAGGAGTCAGAACTCATTCTTAAGCATCATTCCTAGGACCAGACTCAGTTTTTAAATATCAGACAAAAAATAGAAACTTATGTTAGTTGGGATAAAATTTAAATCTTTGTCCAGAGAAATAACTGGGACAATTTTATTGAAATTATTTATGATGGCAAATATTTTACTATGTCCACTGTATGAGTGTGATGCATGATATCTTGTGATACCATAAGTGACCAAAGGAGCCATTATTCATAATCAGGCAATACTTATTTAGAGGCTAGCCTATGTAAGCAGTTTAGTTTGCAGTTAAGGATACTATCTTATATGATGCAATTTATGCACGTCCTTCATTTCTACTTTTCAGAAAAAGAAGTGATTTTAATAAGTATATACACTTTCAACGTATTTTCATGCAATAAGAGTGTTTGATTTTACATAATTAAGACAAAAATGATTTGTTTGAACAATGGAAACAATAATTGCAGGGAAGTACTAACCAGGCTGTGGAGAACAAGGATTGGATTTATTGCTTGAAATATTGGAATTCAACATAATTAAATCCTTCCAAAATAAGTGTTAAAATTGAAACCTATATCTAATTTTTGAATCATTACATCATTACTTTAAAGTGATTTAAGATTGAGATTAATTTAAATCTTTAAAATGTGATGTCATGAAATAGTAGAGTGAAACACTCTTTACTATGCTAAGAGTCAGTTATCAAAAGCAAATTGCATAGTATTATATTCTCTGAATAAGTCCTATTTCAAAATTTATTGCTATGCAAAGTTGTAATTTGTTGTTATGAAAAAGTTGTTCATGTTGGAGATTGGTGTAATATTATGTATTTTGATGCTAATTATTGGCTCTTAAGATCAAGTTGCTACGCTGAACCTTGCCTCCTTGATTGGCTGAACAAAAGGCCTACACCTGGGCAAGGCAGAATGAAGAGGCTGAGAGATGCTTTACAGGCCTTGAGCAGGGAGAGTCTTCAAGAGAGGCAGATGAGACAGAGGAAGAAGGAGAATTTCTATGTGATAGGAATAAGCCATGTGGGCCCAGAGGGGAAAGCCTTAAATCCCATGTTAAAAAAAAAAAAAAATGGCCTGAAGGAATAACCTTAGCAAGTATTTTGGGATTATGGATTGAATGTAAATAAAATAGAAGTTATGAGAGGCAGATGACATGGGAATGAGTCTGGAATATAAATGAAGATAGTTTAGGAGTTAATATTTGCCTTGTCCCAGGTGAAAATAAGCTATTCTAAAATACCTCTGGTGTCTGTGTCTTTATTAATTGCTAAAGTGTGTTAGATAATACCACTGTAATAATTATAAGCCTAAGAACAAACATTTATTATGCCATACCTTAAACTTGCCACAATGTGTTGGAATGATTTTAGGTGATTGTGATCCCAATATTTGGGCAGTGAGACAGAATAGGTTGATCTTGAGTTTTAGGTTATCCTTCACTACAAAGGAGAACAAAAACCAACTACCAACAACAAGCAAACCAAATAGAAATACCTCCATAAACTGCATCAAGAAGTCAAGTGAGAATGAATATATTCAGAATATAAATAAATAATACATAGATAAAGTAAGTAGTAAATCTTGATTATCCTCTACTGAACATCCTTGGTACATGACTGTAGCTAGAACATGTAAAGTTGAAGAACGAGATGAACTATAAATTCAAGATCTTTGTGGTTTACATTGCAAAATCCTAAATTTTAAATCTTTTATAAAACACTGAACTGTATTAGTAATTATCTCAATAAAGTAAAGGATCACTTTTGGAGTTCTTTATTCAGCCCACCAGCCTACTTCTAATCTTGAAAGTGCTGTTTCCATTTTTTCAACTCTACTATTTCATGAGTAACTTTTAAAAAATTTCTTAAATGATTCATTCAGATTACATCCCAATTGCTATCTTCTCACTTGTATCTTCCTATTCCTCCCTCCCCTTTTCACTCTTTTCTGCTCCCATAGACCTGTGACAGAAGAGGACCTCCTCCTCCACCACATGATCACAGCCAGCCTATCAGGTGTCATCCAGATAGCCTGCTACCTTCTTCTGAGCATTCCCCACCATGTGGCAGTTGTCAAATTGAAAGCACCCAAGTTCATGTCAGACTAAGTTAAAATGCATGAGTTTTTCAAAATTAAAAAGCTGCTGATAATTTTCTCGTCATAGCACTTTGGTTTTGGTTCAGGATTATGAATAACATTTTCTGTTCTGATTTGGTCCACTTATTCAGTTTTAAACTTCACAGACCTAAATATTCAGATATCATCCTCTCTGCACAATTGTGGATTTTCTACTAAAAATAACAAAATTCTACAATGGCATTATTTTCTACTGTATTTTAAGGGTAGAATGTATTTTGTTAAGATAAATTATAAGCCGGGCATGGTGGCGCACACCTTTAATCGCAGCACTTGGGAGGCAGAGGAAGGCAGATCACTGTCAGTTCGAGGCTAGCCTGGTTTACAAAGTGAGTCCAGGACAGCCAGGGCTACACTGAGAAACCCTGTTTCAAAAAACAAAAAAAAAAAAAAAAAAAAAAAAGATAAATTATAAAATTGACCATTTAAAAACTCATCATTAAAATAATATTTACATTGCAAGAGGGAGAATATGAGAAGCTGACAATACTTCTTTCAGCTTAATATATTGAATATATTGGCAAAGATCTTATAATTATAAAATAATTGTTATCAAATCATGGGTTTTTCTCTCTCTCAGAATGGTAAGCAGTGATGACAATGATTCAATGGTCATTGCAGGGAACATGGAGTATACCCTGTATTTCAAGTTTTTTCCTCACAGCAAAAATTTAAAAACAGAATACAGAAAGATTATTATATAGAGTTAATCAGAGGATTTGGGTCAATCTAGACAAGGACTACTTTATTTTTAAAGTATTCTGTCCCCTTTTTATTCTAATGGCCCATAATGCCTAGCTTAATTACCAAAAATATAATAAATTTGCATGGTTCTAATTGTGGGAGGTTTCTTAATAAATTCATCGTATTTAGATAAAAATGAATCTGAAGTTCTGTAGCCCAGTAAAAATAATCAATGTCCATTCTGATTGAAATTACTTTGGCCTGGAGAAATTTAAATCTTTATCGGAAAACACCTTTGGCAATATATCTAGCTCTAGTCTTCATCGTCTTCTTCTTCTTCTTCTTCTTCTTCTTCTTCTTCTTCTTCTTCTTCTTCTTCTTCTTCTTCATAAAATCGCACTGTGTAGCTCTGGATGACCTGGGACTCACTTTGTAGACCACGTTGTGCTTGAACTCACAGAGATATACTTGTCTGTTCCATAAGTACTAGACTACCTTGTTTTTGTATATAAACAAGCCATCGTGTCTGTCACAGTTGTATAATGAATTTCTTTTACAAAACAACATTTATAATATATTAGTGTATCTGCTTATGTAGCCTAATGATGATCCTTGAAAGAAAAGTGCTATGGAGACAATTGTAGTTGAATTGTTTTTGCTACGAGTAGTAAGAACTACATTCAAAACAGAGCAACTATGTTGAACCACTGTGATTGAAATCATATGATGGCAGTCAGAGGTCCAATGACTGCTTGATGAATAGGGTACATTTGCTAGTACTCTGTCAGTATTATTGTTTGAATCTATGTATTATTGTGTTCTTATCACTTCTAATCAATTGTGATACATATTGAGTTCTGATACACAGTATGTAGAAATCCCTGAGGCCACTAACTTAATATTTCCTAATGGTATTATGTAGAAAACTATACCAGATATCAAAATGATATTATTAAAGATGAAAAACAGATTTAACTGAAGAGGAAAGAGGAAGGATAATACAGAGCAGCAGGGAAGAAAAAGAGAACATTAAAGATGTTTTCATATTCATAGGTAAACATTATCTTATAAGTGTACTTAAAATTATATATGTATGTATGTATATATATGTGTGTGTATATATATATATATATATATATATATATATTCTTATGCCACATGGGGCCATAATGTGCTGTTTAATTTTTATGAATTTTAACAATCCATAGTCATCTGGGAAGATGTAACTATGTAATTAGCCTGTAGACAACTCTGGAGGTCATTTTGTTGATTAATTATTTGTGTTGAAATAGCCAACACATTGTGGATAGTACTGCTCCTGGGCAGACTGATCATGGGTGTCATAACGAAGCAAGCTGGACAAGTCATGAGGAACAATCCAATTTCTGATTATATGTTGCTACCCTGATTCTTCTCCATTATGACCTATGACCCGGGATGTGTAAAACAAATAACTCCTTTCATTCCCAAATATTTTTTGTTTGTTTGTTTTGTTTTTTGCAAATGCTGTTTATCACAGTAATAGAAAAAAAGAAGGGTGTAGTGAGTTTGTATGTGTAAAAGAAAAGAAAACAAAACAAAAAAAAACAAACTCATGAATTTGGGATGTAGTGACAGAAACACATGGAAGATTTTAGATGGTGAAAAGGGTAAGGTGAAAATGGGAATACAGTACTGATGCAGAAACTTCTCAAAAAAATCAAAAAGTCAAACCTCAAAATATAGAATACTGAAAGTGATATAATCAAGATAAATAGTGAGCAATAAAAATATTCCATTGCCACATTCATTTCCAGTGTGTTGTTAATAACACTCTCAGTGATACATAATACTTAACTATTAAAAAAGTATAGCATAATTTTTGCACTTTAAATATGAGAGGAACATAATCTTACACTGTATTACATTTTGAGGCTAGATATTTTATGTTTCAACATAATTCATTAGAACATTATCCACATTTTTCTGTTTATGAACTATGTTTTTTTGTACTGTAGAATTGTATTCTGCAGCTAAGAGCAGCATCAGAGTTTTTTTTGTTTGTTTGTTTTGTTTTGTTTTTTATTTGTTTGTGTTTTCTGGAGTGAGAGGTGGGGGACAGAGTGCTATTGGCACGGCGGTGGCTGTGGGTCCTGAGCCCCAGTATATTAGCTCCAAAAGCGGAGAGCACACTGGAGAAAGCTACTGGCTACAGTGAGGCAGTGCCCAGGAAATGGCAGAAGGAGAACCTGGAGAAAGGGGAGGAGTTAAGGGGGCCTGGCTGCATGGTAAGTCCCAGTGCTTGTACATGGGGAAGGTCAGAGTCGCCCCAGCTTTTGTGGTCCTGATTCCAGCTCTTTAGCGAGCAAGGCTGAGCAGTTTGAGAGGTTGGGCAGGGTCCGAGTGATCAGTGCGAGGAAGAGCAAGAAACACCGAGGGGTGGGCAGTCCTGGACATGAGGGTGTGGCAGACACTGGCCTCTGCAGGGAAGTCAGCTGGAGGGAGGACTGATTAAGGGAGTTTGGCTGCTGAAGCAGTTTAAAGGGACTCTCCACCGCATTCAGAGATTTTTAAAGTGCTCTTCCATTGAAGGATTTCTGAATTTCTTTTTCTTGCCTTATCACAGAAACAGGTAATTCTAGCTAAACAACAGTGATGAAAGGTGACTTATTTTCCTTTTACCAATCATCAAAGAAATAGTTCACTCTCATATGTCATGTATAATGATAGGTAAATTATTATAGATCAACTTGATAAAAAGCACTGTACTCAACTTTCTGAGAGATTTTAATATAAATATAAAGTATTTCATTACATTATTTTACTTCTAGTAATGTGATCACATTTTTCACTTGCTTCTTTGTCAGATTGCCCTGATTTCTTACTGAATATTGAAAGACTTTATATGCATGGAATAAATCTAACTTGTCTGAGACTAAAATATTTATTGTTATTATTGTTATTAATTAATTGTACAAAAATAGGTTTCATTGTGACATGTTAATACATGCACATAATATATTTTATGCCTATAAATACCCTTCACCCATATTCCATCTTTCTCTTCGATGTATATACTTTACTAAGAGCCCATTTCCTACTATCATTTTAATATATTATTCCAATGCACTTATTATTATTATTTACCAGGATTTTATATACAACTGTACTAAATATATTGCTATATGAATTTTTGTGATGTCATTCTTTATTTTTTGTCATATATATACATATACATGCTTTATAAGTGTTTTGAAAATTGCTCTCACTTAATTAAATATTAAAAAATCTTTTAATAATGAAAACAGATAATATATTATTGTTTTAAATAATTCCTTAATTATTTCTCAAATATCTTCTCTGAATTTGTCTTTATTTGGAAATTTATAGCTAAGAACTGAATTTCATAAACTTATTCAAAAATACATTTTAAAGGTTTGTCTATAACTATATAGAGGAGAATTACTTAAATTTACTGAGTAGCACACTACTCAGGAATCTCAAAACGAAATTCATATTTCAGATGAGTCCCTAACTAAAAATATGGTTTATATTAAAGCTCTGTTTATAAAATGAAAACAAAACAGAAAATCAGAACTACTGAAATTTTTCTTGAAATTGCAGCGATACCATGTCTCTTTTCTTAGTGCACATTTCAGGGATTTCTCCCCTAGGTTTTATCTGCTTTGAGTAAGCTTCTATTTTATATCAGTGAAAAAAGTACAACTTCTTGTGCTTCCATTTATTCATATACTGTATATGATATATAAAATCATACTCTAAGCATTTATCATAGTCCAAATTGATTTTTTTAATGACTACACAAAATTTTAGTTGTCTAATGTGGAAAATTCAACAAAGCTTTGCTCACGTAACTATATTAAACATTTTTCATAGAGTTTCCTTCATTCAACTAATCTGCATATTGAATATTATTTCAGTTTTATTTCATTAAACCATTTGTTGCAGATAAATAAATTCCTAATTAATTATATTTGTATAGCAGTAGAGTGCAATTGCTTTTGCTAATATAGAATAGGGAATTTGAATGTTGCACTGTCAATCATAGTAACTGCATTAAATCACAGTTCACCCATTTGCCAGTAATAAACCTTGGACTAAGTACTAAGCTTTGTCTGTGATTCTGAATGTGTATCTCAAATGACAATAATATTGTACTTACCCAATTGAGTTAAATGTGACAATGTATTCTAATTTCTTAAGACCAGGGCAGAAGCATAATTAGTACTCAAAACATATTTTCTTACCTTCCCAAGTTCATGGTTTATTAAAATCTATGCCTACAGAACAAATTCTCCACAATCTACAAATTCCTTCTGAAACAGTTGAGTACTAGTTGCATTTTTCAGTATATAAAAAGAAGAAATTGAATTAAAACATAATATGTGGGGCCAGAGAAATGGAATCTGAATTCCATGACCAAAACCCACACAGTAGCTCCAAACCACCTAATGGCAACTCTGCTTTTAGGGCATTGAAGTTCTCCTTATGGTCTCTGTTGCCACTACGTTCATGTGGTTCATAGACACACATTAATGCAAAGTCTATATTTACTATTTCCACTAAGCTTCATTGTAAAATTTAGATACCTGGTCTTCAACTCTATCAGCGACTTGTGAAGGAATAAAATTGATTACCTGAGTATGCCAAGAGTGCAGGTTTGCAGCTTCCCAAATGAGAAGATGACAGACAGTTTGCTACATGAATAGTCACCCACAACTCTCTATAATGTTGTAGCCTCTTCTTCAGCCTTCTGGTTCAATATATCTGACAGACTTGTTTGTGAGGCAGGAACTGTTAAGGACTTTCTTACTCTGTCTTGCCAGAGTTTGTCCATGGACTCTGCCTGCATGCAAGCTTGCTGTTTTTTAGACAGAATTCTGTCTGTGGTAAAAATGAGGACAATTTGTCCAGTGGCTGGTTTGCCACATTTGAAACCATCTCCATAAAAACGTACTTTAATGGAGTTAGTTTATACATAGAGCATGTAGGACACTTTAATTTTTTTTCTTTGGCTTTTTGACAAGTGAGGGAGTATTTTTTTCTTTAAACTTTTACTGTTAATATGATGCTTTCATGGAACTGTCAGTCTTCTAATATATTTTCTATTGATAATTGTTCAATTTCCTCATTTCCTTATGTCACTGGACATCTTAATCCTGTATGAGACTAAATATGAGTGACATATACTGGATAGTTTCTTCTTTTGATGGTCTGATGCAATTCCATAAATAACTAATTCAATTCTGACTTATCAGGCATAAGTTCAACAGTTTCTATATGCAAAATAACTATAAATATTGAGAGTCAGTAATTATAATAATATATTAAGGAAAATATAATAGCACCATAAGAAATTCTTACAATTCTGTATTTTGAACTTAGGTATATGGAATTTTGATAATCTTGGCTATTTTATCTGACTTATAACCTGCCATTCCCACCTTGTTTCCATCAGTATAGAATCCCAGTGCTTCTGGAATTCGTGTTCTCTTTACAATACATGGAAGAATTCAATTAGTTCTTTTCATATACTTTATACATTTGCTTTTTGGTAATTTGTTATTAATTTCTCCAAAGCAGTTACTACAATATCTTTGCAAATCTTCAATGATTACCCACAGTGATATAATCTCAGCATTAGTAAAAGGCACTACAGTTTCAGGCAAGACTATTCCTGACAGTTAACATATTCTTTGTCTACCTTTTATAATTAATTCAGAGATTTTTTCTATGTATGTCTTCCATATTTTACTTTGGTTCATGATAAGAAAATCCATTCCTTAACATTATCTTCCTTTTTCATAATAAGCCCAGTAGAGAATGAGATGAAGATAAAATAACCAAAATGCCATCTAGTTTAAGATCAATTTTATTCACATATGCATCTTATACTCTTTGTTCTACCAGAATTAACTCTTTTTCTGAATCAGATGTGAAACGCCTGGGACTGTTTAAATATGAGTCTCCTTGTAACATATGAAAAAAATTACTTAACTCATAAGTAGCTAATTCAAGGATAGGCCTCATCCAGTTAAGATTTTCCATTAATTTTTTAAAATAATTGAGAGTTTGCTACTGATCTCTATGAATCTCTATCTTTTGTCCTCAAAATTTTGCTTGAGTTAATAATAGCTCAAATAGGTAATTGAAACTCCTTTTTGCATTTTTGTTTTTCTGTAGCAATCTGTAACCCATCAGCATGGCGGAATTCTTTGTATTTCCTTAAACATTTTCTCTAAAATATCTGTATCAGAGTCAGCTAACAAAATATCATTGATGCAATGATAAGCGATAGACTGAGGAAATTGCCCATGACTTATTTCTAATGGCTGTTGCAAAAAGTATTGGCATAATGTTGGACTATTCAGCATTTCTTGTGGACATATCTTCCAATGTTATCTGTTTAGTGGAACACTATTTTTCAGAGTAGGTACTGAGAAACCAAACCTTTCCTTATCCTCCTTGTGCAAGGGTATTGTTAAAAAACAATTATGTCAACTCCTATTATAGGCCATGACCTCGGTAACAAAGAAATTAAAAGAAATTCCAGGCTCCTAAGGACCCACGATTGAATTTCTCTAGGCACTGTTCTTAAATCAATTACCATACTCCCTTTTCCTGATCTGGTAAACTCTTTTATATGGTGAGCCTCCAGATGCTCTTATACCACTTGTTGAAGTACCTGCAACTTTTCTTTTCTTATAGTCCACTGCTCTTGCCAAACAAATCTGTTTGATAACCATTTTAGGGGCAAAGCTCTTGGTATGTCAGCAGTGGCCCACTTTATAATATTGTCAACTCAATACCTGTGAAGTTCTGTGTTTGGACAATGGACACAGCTTGTTATTGTTCTTGATTACACATTTTAATACCTCCCCTAGTGTCATCTACCATTTCTCTCCTAATTTCATCATTGTCTGTTTATGTGATTGCAGGAATACTAGCTTGGTACCCCCTTGTTGTAAAAGATCCCTTCCCCATAATCTTATGCGTATTTCAGCCACATACTTTCTCAATTTCCCTGTTTTCCATACTGGTTCCCATATATTTAAACACACTGTACACTTTGTCTTATTTGAAATAAATGTAACAATTCCTAGAAACTGTGGATAAACCTTCTGAAGTACCCAATCTGGATTCCATGAGGTTTTGGAAAGGATTGTGACATCTGCTTTTATATCCATCATTCTCATATACCAGGATCACTGTCAATGCTGTCTGGTCTCAGGGTCTGTTATGGCTCTATCTAGAGCTGTACCCAATCTCTGTATGGATTCTATGAAGGCTTCTCCTGGGCCTTGAACTACCTTACTAAATGTGATAGCTGTTTTTATCAGACTCCTCAACCACATCCCAAGCAAATATGTATGGAACATGACATTGTTTAATCACTACTTCAGGTTTGTTCTCTTAAGTCAGCATAACACCCTTCACCAAGCAATTGATCTTTAACAACATTTATCCCTCTTGTCATATTTTGTTATTCAATTTCAGTGGAGTCGTTTCTCTATCATTATAGCCACTCTAACTATTGACCAACTTCTAACCCAGCTGACACCAATCCCTTCCTATCTTGTGGAAAGAATACATGCTATATAGCCCAGGTACCTCATATTTGTTTAACTAAAAATTAATTACATACCCTAAGATAGACTTTTTAAAATGTTTTAAATCTAGTATACCTACTGGATGGCATGACACCTCATTATAAGCCTTACTATCACCATTAACATGAATATGGTTCACAAAGCCTAGAAAAGCTGATGTCTGTGTAGCCCTAGAGAATTCCATTAGTGGCACACTGGCCTCCAAAGCCCTTTTAGACTCTCCATTTTTCCGTTCTTCTGAAACTTTTTTGGCCTCTCTGAAGTCCAATTGTTCTACAACCCCTCCTGCATGTAGGGTCTCTGAACACTTGTCCCATGAAACATGGTGTGGGTAGGGGGCAACAGAAGAGAATTCCCATTTCTAGTCACCACCGAATCTAAACATATACTTTCCTCAGTTTATCATTGGTGCTACTTGATTCCCAAGTACTTCAATCTCTACCCATAAACTGTCTTGTTGTACTGCCAACTCTAAAATCTTCCAGAACTATAGAATTTAAGGACATTTCTTGTTTTGTTTTTTTATCTTATCAGTTTTTCTTCTAATCTTTTAAAAATTGGTATGCATGAAGAAGACAAAACAAAAACAGAAAATTCTCTCTGATTAAAGGCAAGAAAGAACCTTGTAACAAGAACTCTGCAGCAGAATCTGCTGTTTTGCTGAAACACTGAAACAGTATGTTAATACCTTCAAAACCTGTAGTTCCTCCACAGTATTAGAAGTTAAGTTACTCATTATGCCTGATCCATTTTCAATATTACCTGTAGACTTTGAACTTTTTCAAACCTACTTTATTTGTAGTTTTTTAATGCGTATACCTCCTTCCAACTCATCTACCATAGATAGGGTAGAAAAGAAGTTAATTGGAACAGAAGAAGTAGACGCTTTTAGACTCAGTTCTGTGGAGTGATTCTCCTCTTCATAGTCAGCATTTCAGCACACTAATTAAACAGCCAACCAGCAATTCAACAAATGTGACTGCAGTCAGAATCCAAAGCAGCAGCTGGAACCTGGACCCTCAGTGAGTTATCTGTTGCATTTCTCTTTAGAAGCATATTGAAGCAGAATGATGAATATCCAAATAACAAGAAATTATGCCAAGACTAAAAAATTTTAACCTCTTGAGTCCATACTAGGATATATATCAGTTGGCAAAATCAAAACCCCTGCAAAACATAGTAGAAAAACCTCAAGTATCATCTCACAAGTCTGTTCTCAGAAGACAAACCCTTACACAGGTCTGTTTCATATGCCACACTTGAGATCAAACCAAAACATGTTTACCTCCGCTACAACTGTGCAGGACCTTCTGTCTTTCATAGTCTTTGTTGAGAAGCCAGGTGTATTTCTGATAGTTTGCCTATATATGTGATTTGGCCTTTTAATATTCTTTTTTTGTTCTGCACATTTAGTGCATTGACTATTATGTGTTGGAAGGATTTTCTTATCTGGTATAATATATTTAGAATTATGTTGGCTTCTTGCATATTTATAGGCATACCTTTCTTTAGGTTAGAGAAGTTTCCTTACATGATTTCATCAAAAATATTTTCTGGTCCTTGGAACTGGAAGCCTTCCCTTTTGTCTATTCCTATTATTCTTAGTTTGGCATATTTATGGCTGTATGTTTTATGTCAGAAACGTTTTAGTTTTAGCATTTTCTTTGACTGTTGTATCAATTATTTCAACTATATCTTCCATACTTGCACCTCTTTTATTCTGTTGGTTTAGTTTGTGTATGTAGTTCCTGTCTTCTTCCCTAGGTTTTACAATTTAAGGATTGCCTCAGATCATGTTTTAATTGTTACTTCTAATTCCATTTTAGGTCTTTAAAATTGTATTCATTTCTTTTTTTTTTTTTTATTCTGTTTGATTGTATTTTCCTGTAATTAATTATAGGATTGATTCAATTCCTTCATCTGATTGAATGTATTTTCCTGTATTTCTTTGAGACATTTATTTTTCTCCTTCAAGGTTGTAACATTTTTATCACTTCCACTTTAAAATTTTATTCTTCCACTTCAGTGGTGCTATTATCTCCAGGTCTTGCTGTGGAAGGACCACTGATTACTCGGGGTTTCATATGGCTGAGATTAGTTGCTTGGGTTCTTATGCTGACATCTAGCCATCTGGTTGTCTCTGGTATTAACAAGACTGGCAGTCCCTCATAGCTATGCCCAGTGAGAGATGATTTATATTCAATTATATTCAAAATAGAAGCTTGTGATATGTGCACTTTTATAATCATTTCTTTGCTCTCCTTCCATCTCCTAAATGCTAATTTAAAAAAACAAACAACCTTCTAAGTAACAATTATTAAAAATGGCCATTAAAGCTTGGATTTCTGATGCAGGTCTCTTAAAGCTGAATCAGGATGATCACAAATATCTGACTTGACTACACAGAAAGTTCAAGACTATACTGGTTAATTAAAAATTCTATCATTTATTATGAAATTTCCAACAGAGCACTTGCTTAGAAATCATTTTTCATTAGTTTCAATTACCACCATCATCATAAATGCTGCAGGCAGATATAAAACAGTTCAATTTCTTAGCTACATATTTTGTCATCATAACCTCTACATAAACCTATCAGTATATTTTAAATTTACATATTAAATAAGCATGAAAACTCTTATATTTTAGATAGTAAGTACAATTTTTCATAGTCGTCCCCTTAACTATTACAATTTCATACACTGTCTGTAGGATATCAAAAATATGTCAATAGACTAGGATATAATACATTTTAATTATTTTATCATTTAAATATTATATTTAAATAATTATTAGACCCTTTTCAATATCAATACTTGAATATCTTTGTACATACATTGATGGGGATCAATTCCAGAGCTCAGCCTTTCCAATGGCCAGTCATTTGGCATGGTTATTAATATATGATTACTTCACCTTATTTTAGAAAATAAGAGACTTATATTAAAAAAGATTAGGCCACCTGGCCATGTGCTGGATAGACCATGTTGAATTTCAAACCCTGTTTTCTGTAATGCATAGCTGCTATTGTGTCACAATCTCATTCACAAAGTATCATTTATACACAATATCCAGGAAATTTATGGCAATATTATGCTTTTTAACTCAAAATAGATTCATGAATAAATAATAAAATAAAACTTCCTTTCACTATAATATAGTAAGGAACAAGAAATTCTACTTGCAGTTTTTAAAAAAATAATTTGCAAGTTAAGTTTATTTTATGTGCAAATGGTGTGAAGAACACTTAGACTCTCCAGTGCAAGAGGCATTCTGGTTAATATTCATAAAGTAAAATTAGGACAAATAGTACAATAGTAAAAAACTGGAAAATTTATCCATATTTAAAACAGAAAAGTTAAACGAAGGAAGATGTTGCCAGTCCATATTATGCTATTTTATGATGACATTTTAAGTTGTCAATTACCTATTCACTTTCTAAAAGGAAGAAAATAAAATCAAAATAATGTAACATTTGTAAATCTAGACCTCTCTCTGGTAGAACAAAGAAATAATAGTTTTTAAAATCAAGGCATAGGAAAAAGAAACAGTCAGATCACTACAATAACAACACTGCCCCTTCTACTTCTGCCAAAGAAATTTCAAGATTAATTCATTCATTATTCATCTTTGGATCAAATATGTTTTAATGTTACTACAAGCTAAATGTAAAATGCCATGGACACAGCTCAATGATTCAGGTCTTTCTTAGTGGATTATAAAACCATAAATTTTATTTCTGGAATACACACACAGAAACACATAGATACAGACACACAGACACACAGAGTCAGTCACACACACACACACATATAGAGGGGGGAGGGAGGGGGAGAGAGAGAGAGAGAGGGAGAGAGAGAGAGAGAGAGAGAGAGAGAGAGAGAGAGAGAGAGAGAGAGAGACAGAGAGACAGAGAGAAGGGAGAGAGACAGAGAGGGAGACAGAGACAGTAATAATGATCTAGTAGTGTACTTGTTTAGCATACATAGAATTCTGAGTTTGACGTACAACATAATATACATTGGGCATAGTGATATACACATGTAATAAAAATTAAAAGTTCATGTTCACCTTCTTCTACATTGTGAGTTTGACTTTTATTTAAGCAATCTGACACTCAGACTCAAAAAAAGCAATAACAAATAAATAAGCAAAAGACAATAAATAAAATATATAATTCTACATAAGCTATTGTCCTGAGTAAGTAGTAAATATATGTGCTGAATTTGGGGGTACAGTTTTGTGTTTTATACATAGTAGAGAGTTTAGTCTTAATATTAGAGGGCTTCAAAACTTACTCTCATAAAAATCCCAAAATATAGATATAGTAAAATGAATTCTGAACTGTCAAAAATAACTTAGCAGGTTAAAACACTTGTTGCACATGCATGTTTAACCAAGCTTGATCCTTAAAAGCCACATTAAAAGGAGACAACTGACTTCCATAGTCATCATTTAACTTTAACATGGGAAATACTAAATAGATATACTTCATAAAAATACACACAAAAATTAATAAATAAATGACAATAAATTTAAAAACTAAATAGAACTCTTTTTTCTCTATAAAATTGAAAAAGACTTCTGGAATTTCTATGACTTTCAGTTCAATTTGTTTTTCTTTGAAAATAATTTAAATGTATTTATTAACCCAATACCCACTGCAGAAGACATCAGAAATATTTTAAAGAGCTATGTATCAAATAAATTTGGTAATTGGGGGCAGTGGTGCACACATATAATCCCTGCACTCAGGGAGGCAGAGGCAGTCAGATAATTGTGAGTTAAATGCCACCCTTCTCTACAGAGTCAAGGACAACCAAGGCTGCACAGAAATTCTTTCTCAAAAGAAAAGAAAAAAAGAAAGAAAAGAAAAAACAAATAATAAATGAATGAATGGATGAGTGAATGAATAAATAAATAAGGCAAAAGCTCTTTTCAACAACAACCAGGACCAAACCCACCTCTTAAGGTCCTCAATTTTTCTATGACTTCAGACTTATATTTGAACTGCCTGAAAAATGTATTAATTGATGAACAGAACAAGAAGACACTAATATTGTTTCCTTCCTGGAACACTCTAGCTCCTGTTTGGATAATTCTTCTAGAAATAAAATAATAAAATACTCTGATATTTTCTAGTTAGATATCAGTGTTCAAAAAATGTACATACAAGATACATAATATTTATCTCTAAACTATGGTGGAGTGAATTTTTTTTGTGCTAACTTTTCTATTTGTATGTACTGAAACACATTTACAAAAGTGTATAACTGTATCATTTGAATGCATGTATTATAATTATATTACACTTAGTCAATGCTACATAAAAACACTACTTTTTGATGAACATCTTATAATGATGCAACATTTTTATTTCCTCAAATGTTGTAGTACATAAGTCCTATCAATTTTTTACATTCATGATGATTTCCTTTACATTGAAACTATAAATTTAAAATCCTGATCAAATGGGTTGATTTCGATTACATTATATATTTATGTAAATATCAAGAAACAACATATTTATGTAGTATGAAAAATGTAAAGATTTTATTTCTATTAGTCATTAATTTAAAATACAAAATAATATTACTGTTTATAAACTTGATAACTTATGCTCTTTACATTTGATTCATTTTAAATTATTTACTATATTTTTCTATATTGCGAATTTTCCATTGCTAGAATGTTTGGATATTTTTGTTTGTTGATACCAAAATTTTTACATAGAATTAAAAATTCATCAGCTTTTCATTCCTTAATTATTGTGAGTCAGGTAGGATAGTTCTCTTGTGTGTGTTTGTTTTTAATACGTGCATGTTTTCTTTCTATTATTTCTATATTTCGATTCATGCTTCGGAAGGCATTTGCCATTACAAATTTGTATTGATTTCATGTTATTTATATAAGTATATATAAGCATAAGTTTATGTATATAATCAAATATTCAAACATTCATAATTTATTAAGGAGCTAAACAAAATAGTTACTAAGTTATATTTAACATGATTATCAGTTGTTTCATTTCAACTAACAAACAAACATCATGAGAAAATAATTATTTTATGTAGATATTGGCCTCATTATATAATCAGCAATGATGACATTCATAATCCCCAATTTTTTGTAGTGTTTTTTCTGTTATAGACTTCTCCAAATAACACGGTTCTAGAAATAAGTAATCTAGAGAATTATTTCTGAGCCACAAGTTTATGCACTGAAGAATATTAATAACTTCACCTTTTAAACTTATTACATATTATTCTTTAATTGTGATCATTACAGGTATATAAATAAATTAAAACAACTTGCTGAGTCCATTTGATGTTGTTTATATACATGTATATGTTTAGACCTGACCATTTAGTACCTAATTGCTAAGTAGGAGGCTCATTCCTAGGGGATGACTGAATCATATTCTGTATGTATCTCTGATTCGCTCTTTTCATTTTCTTCCATATTTCTCCCTATATTCTTTTAACTAGGAGAGAAATCTTGTGAGATAACTCCCATCATTATTGGCGTATCTACTGGTACTGTCAATGTGCAGGTTTATTTAGGTAAACATTTTAGATTTCCAGTGTGTGGCTTCATTGACATATATAGAAAGTACTATCATGAAGCACATGTTTTTTGGGCCTCTGCCTCCCACACATTTTCAGATACTCTTCCAAAGTGTTCTCTGAGTATTTGGTATAGCTGTATCAGTTATGACAGAGTACATCACCATCAGATGTTCTCTCAATTTTGTCAGATTGTGGATGTCTCTCGCAGCACCTCTCTGTTGCATGAATAAGCTTCTTTGATCTTGTTTGTTTCAAGAGACAGAGAAGGAGTGGGTTTGTATGAGAGAGGAAGGACCTCAGAGGAATAGAAGAAAGGGAATCTTTCATCAGTATATATTATGTAAGAAATTAGTGTATTTTCTATTAAAATGAAATAAAACAGAAAGTAAAAGAAAAAGAAAAAATTCTTTTATGGGCAATCATTAAGCTTACTTATTGAGTATAATGCTAACATATTCTTAATATAGCAGCAAAGAAAATTTAGGTGTCATAACTATAAAAATAAAAGACAATTAACTATTATTATCTACTGCACAATGGTAACAATAGATATGGAAAAGATCATGTATAAGCCAATACCAAATCTTTCTTTTCTTTTGTCTTCATATCATTATTTAAAATATGACTAATAAATTATATATAGTAAATAATTTAATACAATAACTTTTCTACTTGTCCTTTGATTCTGTGTTGTTTGGTTTTTATCAATGTAACATAAATCAGGATTCATCTGAGGTGAGGGAACCACAATTGAGAAAATGCCTTCATAATATTGACCCATAGGTAGTCCTGTGGCTCATTTTTTATACTAATAACTGATGTGGAGGAACCTAGTTCAATAGAAAAAGGTACCCTCCCAAACTTGTGGTCTTGGGTAGTATAAAAAAGAAAGCACAGCAATCCACAATGTGGTAAAGCCAGTAGACTACATTCTCCCACAGATATTGCTTCAATTTCTGCTGCTAGTTTCTGCCTTGAGTTCTTGTTCAGAATTCCTCTGATGTATATTGTGATATAGAAGTATAAGCCATATAATTCTTTATTCTCCAAGTTGTTTTGATCATGATGTTTTATTAGAGAAATAGAAACTTAAGATAAAAATGCTCCCATGTCTTTTCTATGACTATTTTACAACAACCTCTTAGTATAATGTGTATACTTACTATTTAGGCAGGAAACTGCCCCTGTCATCTTTTCATGTGAAAGCTCCCAATCTGCACTCCCTGGATACACAAGTAATCAATTTTATTCCTTCTCAAGTGGCTGATGGGGTTAAATACCAGGTAGTTTAGTATTACAATTAAGCTTAGTTGTTTAGGGGTTAAGATATTTTTATGTCCAGAAAGATGTTTTAAGTTGATAATGAAGAGATATGATAGATATTAATTTACTTTCAGAATTTTAGATACACCAACATAGGAAAGATGTTTTTATCAAGGTTGCCATATGCAAATTGCAAAAAAAAACTATGAATGTAGTACTTAAATAATTCCCAATTGTTTCCGTGTTCTACTTGCTGTATGTAGGTGTGTGTGTGTGTGTGTGTGTGTGTGTGTGTGTGTGTGTATACATAATAATATAAGTATATATTTAAAAAGAACTAATTAAAAGTAAAACTTAAAAATAAAAGAACAAATCTATACTAATTCAGGGCTGAAATCAATAAATTAGAAACAAGAGGAACAATACAAAGAATCTATGAAACCAAGAGCTGGTTCTTTGAGAAAATCAACAAGCTATACAAACATTTAGCTATCCTAACAAAAAGTCAGAGAGATAATATCCAAACTAACCTAACCAGAAATGAAAAGAGTGACACTACAACAGATATTGAGAAAATCCAAAGAATCATAAGGTCTTATTTCAAAAGCCTATACTCCACAAAATTAGAAAATCTAAATGAAATGAATGATTTCATTGATAGATTCTACTTAGCAAAGTTAAATCAAGTTCAGGTAGACAATTTAAATAGACCTATAACCCCAAAGGGATGAGAAACTATCATTACAAGTCTCCCAAGGGAACATTGCTGGAAAAGTACTCAATAGATACTTGCAATGCAAATCCAAGAAGACATAAAAATATCATCCATCATCATCAAGTAGGCTGGATCCTAGGGATAAAGGGTTGGTTCAATATACAAAAATCTGTCAATGTAACTGACAATATAAACAAACTGAAAGAAAAGAAAACCTCATAATCATCTCATTAGATGCTGAAAAAATCTTTGATAAAACCCAATACCCCTTCATGTTTAATGTCTTGAATTGATTGGGGATAGAACGTGCATACCTAAACACAATAAATATAATATAAAGCAATCCAAAACCAAATTAAATGGACAGAAATATCAAGCAATTCCACAAAAATCAGGAACAAGGAAGTGCTTCCCTCTCTCTTTATATCTCTTCAGTATAGTACTTGATGTCCTCACTAAAGCAATTCCACTAAAATTGGGGTCAAGAAAAGGCTTACTTCTCTCTGTGTATCTATTTAATATAGTACTTGAAGTCCTAGCTAAAGCAATAAGATAGCTAAAGATTAAACTAACTTTAATTGGAAAAGAAGAAGTCAACATATCTCTATTTACAGATAATACAATAGTATACATAAGTAACCCCAAAAATTCTACCAGAGCACTCTTACATTTCATAAGCACCTTCAGAAAATTGGCTGGATAAAAAATTAACTCACAAATTCAGTAGCCCTCCTGTGTACAAATTATAAACAGCCTAAGAATGAAATGAGGGAAACAATACCCTTCACAATAGCCACAAATAAAATGAAATATCTTGATTCCACTCTAACCAAGAAAATGAATGATATATATGACAAGAACGTCAATTCTCTGATGAAAGAAACTGAAGAAAATATCAGGAGATAGCAAGATTTCTCAAGCTAATGGATAATCAGAATTAACAAAGTAAAAATGGCCATATTACAAAAAATAATCTAATATTCAATGCAATTCCCATAACAATATCTACTCCATTCTTTACAGACCTTGAAAGAACATTCACAAATTCATATGGAAAAACCAACCAACAAACAAAAAATAGAATAGCTAAAAAAAATCCTGTAAAATTAAAGAATATCTGGAGGTATCACCACTCCTGATTTCAAGCTGTACTATAAAGCAATAGTAATAAAACCATATGGTATTGTCACAAAAATAACCTGGTTGATAAGAAACCTGAAATTAACCCACCTACATATGGACACTAGACCTTTGCAAAGAAGCCAAAACCATATAGTGGGGACAAAACAAAACAGCATCTTCAGCAAATGGTTCTGTTCTAACTTGATGTCTGCATAAAAAAGAACGTAAATAGATCCATATTTATAACCATGAACAAAATTAAGTCCAAGTGGATCAAAGAACTCAACAAAAACCAGAGACAGTTAATCTAATATTAAAAACATGGGGAATGCCCTTAAATTCATTGGCACAGCTCAGGTACAAAAATCAATAATTAGTAAATGGGACATTTTGAAATGAAAAGTTTCTATAAGGCAAATGGCAGTGTCAACAGAACAAAATGGCACCATACACATTGGAAAAACATCTCATAGAAAGATGATATAAAAAAACTCTAAAGAACTCAAGAAATTAAAACAAATAGAGTAAATAATCCAATTAAAAATGAATTAGAGAGCTAAACTGAAAATTCTCAACAGAGGAATCTGTAATGGTGCAGAAACACTTAAAGAAATGCTCAACTAAAACAACCCTGAGATTCCACCTCACACCCATCAGAATGGAAATTATCAAAAAACACATTCTGAGCCAGGCGTGGTGGCACATTCCTTTAATCCCAGCACTTGAGAGGCAGAGGCAGGCGGATTTCTGTGAGTTCGAGGCCAGCCTGGTATACAAAGCGAGTCCAGGACAGCCAAGGCTACACAAAGAAACCCTGTCTCGAAAAACCAAAAAAAAAAAAAAAAAAAAAAAAAAAAAAGCACATTCTGGAGAGGATGTGCAGCAAGGGGAACACTCATCAATTGCTGATGGGAATGAAATCTTACACAATCATTTTGGAAATCAATCTGGTGCTGTTGCAGTTATTTTATCAGTATGGCCTAATAATGTTTATTATTAGGGCTATAATTATTACTATGGCAATATTTTCTAACCCACTAAAAATCAATCAAGAAACAGACACCTGTTATATTTTAAAATTCTCTCAGTTAAGCTGGTGCAGGGCAGATATTAATCCCTAAACAATTTCCCATAGTGAGACTCATATGGGATACCTGTGCATATCCCATGCCATCTGCTTCTAATAATTTATATCAAGCTACCTCCCATTCACAAGCCCATATACTTGCAAATGTTCTTCATCTGGGCCAAATCTCCGTCCACAGTGGCCACAGGCTTCTCCTCCACCTAACCCATGGTAGTGCAACCTTCTTCTTCTCTCCTGTCCTTCAGTCTTTCCTCCAAAGATTCTTTCTGTCTACCCAAGCCCTGGAACCTTTGCCTATCCCATTTTCCATGCCCAGGTCTGATGGCGTTTTATTGGTTCAACAGGTTAGTCTCTTAAGCAAGGTGCAAGTGAGTCACAGAGACAGCAAGCAGTAATTAGCATCAAAATACATCAGACCAACCTCCAACATGTTACTTCCTCAATAAATTGGCAATAGTTCTATCAAGACATAGCCATGCCACTCATTGGCATATATCCAAAAAAGTTATAAACAATGCCACTTGGAATATTGCTGAACTATGTTCATGGCATTTTTCTTTGTACTAACTAGAAACAGAAACAACCAAGGTGTCTTTCAACAAAAAAAAAAAAAAAAAAAAAAAAATGGGTAAAGAACATGTGGTACATTTACCCAATGGAATACTACTCAGCTATTAAAAACAAGGAAATAATACAATTTATAGGCAAATGGATGGATGTAGAATAGATCACTCTGAGTGAGGTAACCCAGACCCAGAAAGGTACACATGGTATGTACTAACTTATAATTGGATATTAGCTGTAACGTAGAGGATAACCATACTACAATCCACAGACCCAAAGATGCTACATAACAAGAAGGGCCCAAGATGGATGCTTGAATCTGGCTCAGAAGGGGAAATAGAATAGACATCAGAAGTAGATGGAGAGAGGGAACTGGGTTGGAGATTGTGTGGGAGGGGAGTGAGATATGGAATCAGTTGTGAGGAGAGTTGTGGTGGGTGGTAAGAGGGCAGTGAGATAAGGGAAACCTATGGAGGCTATATCATGGAAAAGCTGGAGACTTGCTATAGGGTAGGCTTCTGGGAAGATATGAGGGTGACTTTAGCTGAAACTCTTAGCTGAGAGTGACATGGAGACTGAAGTTTCCACTTTATAGTCAGTCAGGGCTTCCAGTAGAGGAAGAAGGACACCAAACAACCCACAAACCCTTTGATCCCAAATTTACTCTGCCTACAAATTATGAGCATGGCAGTGTAGCATAGACTGAGGGAATGTCCAACCAATGATACTCTGCTGTGCTTGCAGATAGGAGTTTAGCATAACTTTCCTGTGACTCTCCACCCATCAGTGGTGAAACATGCTGAGACCCACAGTCAAACATTAAGTGGAGCTTATAGACTCTTGAGGAAAAGTGAGGGGAAAGATCTGAAATGGATTCTGTTGCTGGCTTTTGGATCATTTCCCCTAGTGGGGTGTCTTGTCTGGCCTCAGTGTAAGAAGATGTGCTTAGTCCTGATGTAATTTGATGTG